>NC_037682.1:21800651-22073151 GCF_003255815.1 Theropithecus gelada | reverse complement strand
GCAGCAGGAGGGAGAAGTGCTGAGCAAAACGCGTCAAAGCCCCTCAATAAAACCCTCCGATCCCATGAGAACTCCTATCAGGGGGAACAGCATGGAGGGTAACCACCCCCATGATTAAATTACCTCCCACTGGGTCCCTCCTACCACATGTGGGGATTATGGGAACTACAGTTCAAGGTGAGATTTAGGTGGGGACACAGCCAAACCATATCAAAGTCCTTTGTTAATTATGCCATCTAGTTATCTGATTTCCTTTGCTACCATACTTCTTCTTAGAGTTCTTTTCTTATTCTCTCTTCATAGAGCAGTTTTTGTCCTAATGTATCATCTGTGGTCACATAGAATAGAGTAGTTTTTTTAAAGAAATGGGCTGAGCGGGCCAGCTCGGACTGGAGTGGCAGGTCCAGCCAGATGCCGCTTCACGCCAGCGGGTGCCCAGCACCTCTCCGGTCCGTGGGGCCCCCAGCAGGGGAGGAGCCTCAAGACCACATGGACCCCCTGGGTGGGCCCCCAGCTCGCTTCCCAGGCTCAGAGCAGGGGCAGGAACCTGGCTCCCCCGGGCCGGAGCTGCCTCTACCCCCTGGTATTGTGGACTACGACACTCCAGACCTGGGGTAGTGGTGAGGTTCGTTGACTGACTGCGCGATACAGACTGTGTTGCAAGCGAATGGATTCATAGTGGTATCATGCACTCAGACTCCTGCGAGTTCCCCTAAGTTCTCAGAGGACTGCTTTGCCTTTTGATCTAATAATTGCAAAGTTCCATAAAGAATGGCACTTGTGGATAAGCACAAAGTCAAGAGACAGCGATTGGACAGAATTTGTGAAGGTATCATGAATGGACCCCGGCACTCCCACCCCTGGTGGTGCTGCTGCACGGCGGAGATTGCACCGCGGCCTAAGAACCTGGCCACCATGGCCTTCTGTGACGCGCAGTCCTCACAGGAAATCCACGAGACAGATTTAAATGAAGCTGTGGGCACCATGATGTACCACACCATCACCCTCACCAGGGAGGACTGGAAAAGTTCAAGGCCCTGAGAGTCATTGTGCGGATAGGCAGTGGCAAAGACAATGTGGACATCAAGACTGCCACGAGCTTGGAATTGCTGTGTGCAACATCCCGTCCAGAGCCGTGAAAGAGAAGGCCGACTCCACCGTCTGCCACATCCTCAATCTGTACCGGAGGAACACGTGGGTGTGCCAGGCACTGCGGGAAGGCATGTGAGTTCAAAGCATGGAGCAGATCCACGACGTGGCCTCAGGAGCGGTCCGCATCCGTGGGTAGACGCTGTGGGTCTCATGAGCTTTGGTCGCAGGGGGCAGGCGGTAGCAGTTCAAGCCAAGGCCTTTGGATTCAGAGTCATATTTTATGACCCCTACTTGCAGGATGAGATAGAATGGTCCCTGGGCATTCAGAGGGTCTACACCCTGCAGGAATTGCTGTGTCAGAGTGACTGCGTCTCCTTGCACTACAATCTCAATGAACAGAACCACCACCTCATCAACGACTTTACTATAAAGCAGATAAGGCAGGGAGCATTCCTTGTGAACGCAGCCCGTGGTGGCCTGGTGGGCGAGAAAGCCTTAGCACAGACCCTCAAGCCTTAGCACAGACCCTCAAGGAGGGCAGGATAGGAGGGACAACTTTGTTCAGGGTCCACTGAAAGATGCCTCAAATCTCATCTGCATTCCTCACACTGCCTGGTATAACGAGCAGGCGTCGCTGGAGATGCAGGAGGCGGCTGCCACTGAGATCCACCAAGCCATCAAAGTTTGCGTCCCAGAAAGCTTAAGAAACTGTGTGAACAAGGAATTCTTTGTCACATCAGCTCCTTGGTCAGTAGACCAGCAAACAATTCATCCTGAGCTAAATGGTGCCACATACAGATATCTGCCAGGCATCCTGAGTGTGGCTCCAGGCGGACTTCCTGCAGCCATGGAAGGGATCATCCCTGGAGGCATCCCAGTGATTCACAACCTCCCAACAGTGGCACATCCTTCCCAAGCGCCCTCTCCCAACCAGCCCACAAAACACGGGGACAATCGAGAGCACCTCAAGGAGGAATAGCAGACAATGCTGAAAAGTAATCATTCAGATGCATATGGGACCAAGAGACAGTGAAACATAGATGAACTAAGAGAAAAAGAATCTGATGGTCTTTTTAACCGATTCTGGACATATGCATCGTTGATGTTGCAGTGTTAAAACTGCAAGAGCTAGAAAGCTGAAGATGTCTTCTGATTACAGAAGCGCTGAAAGATGAGGATGTGATTTATTAACGATCAACTTCTGTTATTGTGTGTTAAGTTTTTCATCTATGCATCAAATCACAAAGAATAAGAAGAGCTTTTTCCTTTATCAGTCCCTTGGGTAGAGCAGGTCCTGAACACCCTGCTCTAGAATGTTGCATCAGGAGTTCAAACATCAAAATAAAAAATATTAAGAGGAAATCCTCATCCTGTGACTCTAGTTCTTTCATTCTACAGGGGCTGGTTACCTCTTCTTGCTAATAGGAAGATCACATTACTACAAAGTGGGGAGAAAGCTCTTTGCCTGTGGTACGCTCCTGCATGCGTAGGACTGAAGACAGTACAGGCTCCTGTAGAGAGAAAAATCTCTCACATCTGAACTGCATACTGAGCAGGCAAGTTGGTCATAAGTTTAGTAAAACCCTCTGATGATGACAAGAAAATATTAAGCTTCACAAGCTATTTGTACTCATTTGTATTTTCTCAGTTTCAGATCCTCTGCTATTTTATTGAGTGGAAAGTCTTGAACTAAAAGAGTTCAAGAAGAATAATGAACAAACCCACTTTTTTCAACTTTGATAAAGTATTCTTTTCTTCATGTGATATGTTATATGAGAACACTTCAGATGTATTAGATGTGACTTATTTTAACAAATCCTATGAGATTTGTTTCAACTAGTTACATGTTCTATTCATAATCTTTTGTGAATCATTGCCTGTTTAAAAAGATGGCCTATTTGGAGCCTTTGTGCAGGTACAATTCTGTTTTTGTGACAAAAGAAAAACTTTAAAATTGTCCCAAACAGAAAAATAATGGCTAACAGGAGTATGTTTTGTTTTAGTGTGAGTTACCATTACTGTATTTCTTTATTCTAAAGTCAGACATTTAGTGTTCAGTGCAGTTTTCAATAAAAAGTAATTAAAATTTTTAAAAGAGAGAAATGGCTTTGGCAGATCAAATGGCAAAGGCCATAGCAGAGTTCAATAGTCATGAAGAATATGAGGTCTATGAGGTAGCCTAGCTACTTCTAACCATCCAGGAGAGTCTAAAGTAACATAATAAAAAGCTCAGGGTTCTAAATTCATGGCTCAAAATACAGCCAGAGATGCAGGAGTTTCCTATAATTGTCCTAAAAGAACATTTTATGGTTGTCCCCAAAAAATATCTTATCTCTTAGAGCTATTAAATTGATGTAGCTGAAAATTAGACACAGATTCTTATCTTATAGGTTGCCGATTTACAACATAGATTGAATTCATAGTCTCACCAGATTTCATATGTGAAAATTAGGGCAATGATTAGGAAAGACCATTCCAAAAGATTAGAATGGTGACATTTAGGGGAACTCAGTTAATTTTGAAGACCCTTAACCCTTAACTCTACCAAGCTCTCTTACCAGTAGAAACAATTCCTCTTATCTTATTTGATGAGGATGGTCCTGCTTCCTGGTGGAAGACTATTGACTCTATGACTCTATGACTATTCTCCACCCCCACTGCTTCACACATCCTCCAGACCCATGACTAGAAACAATCTCTGTGCACAGGGAGCCAATTGTAAAGTTGTACCCAGGCAATGCTTACATGACAAAACATGCAAATTTATATCCCAATTAAAAACCTGGAGAATAGGCATAGGAATATGTCCTAACCATGCTTGGGTAGGGAGAGAAGAGCATAATTTTAATTCTGGCTAAATTTATCAATATGGTTTGCTTACCAGAGATGCTGGAGCTGACGTACACGCTCAATAATGCAATACAAGTTCTATTGTTACTTTAGTAGATAAACTGAAACCTGGACTCCATAATAGTCCAGGATGGTTTCTGATGGTTTAGCACTGTCCCCCTAGTGCTGTCTCATGACAGAATTCTCCAGAGATCTGCTTGTCTAGAAGTGTGTAGCACCTCCCCCTTTTCTCTCTTCCTCTTGCTCCCACCATTTAAGTTTTGCCTGCTTCCTCTTTGCCTTCCGCCATGATTTTAAGTTTCCTGAAGCTTCCTCAGTCATGCTTCCTGCACAGTCTGTGGGACGATGAGTCAAATTTATTTTCTTCACAAATTATCCAGTTTTAGATATGTCTTTATAGCAGTGCCAGAATGGATTAACACAAGCCCCTAGATAGCATCTTCTTCCAATAGAAGGCTGCTTCATCCCCATTGAAAATCTGTTGTTTAGTGTAGCCACTTTCATGCATAATCTTAGCTAGATCTTCTGGATAGCCTGCTGCAGTTTCTAAACCATCCCCATGATCCAATCACCTTCCACCAGGTCCCTCCTCCAACAATGGGGATTAAAATTTGACATGAGATTTGGGCAGGGACACAAATCCAAACCATGTCAGGGTTTCACAGCTAGAGAGAAGGAGTCAATGCCTGGCTTCAGAGCTTCAGAGCTTCTGCAGTTCGGCATCATCACTCGCTGTCGAACCCTTCACTTTTATGTTATGAAGGCAGCTTTTTTCCTTAAACCTCACGAACCAACCACTGCTAGCTTCCAACATTTCTTCTGCAACTTCCTCACCTCTCTCTGCCTTCAGACAGTTGAAGAGAGTGAGAGCCTTGCTCTGGATTAGGTTTTGCCTTAAGGGAATTGTGTGGCTGGGTTGATCGTCTATGCAGGCCACTAGAACTTTCTCCATGTCAGCAATAAGGCTGTTTCACTTTCCCATCGTTTGTGTGTTAACTGGAGTAGAACTTTAAATTTCCTTCAAAAGCTTTTCCTTTACATTCACAACTCAGCTAACTGGCACAAGAAGCCTGGCTTTTGGCCTATCTTGGCTTCAACAAGCCTTCCTCACTAAGCTTAATTATTTCTAGCTTTTGATTTAAAGGAAGAGATATGCAAGTGTTCTTCACTTGAATACTTAGAGGCCATTGCAGGTTTATTACCTGGCCAAATTTCAATTGTGTTGTGTCTCACGGAATAGGGAATAGGGAGACTAGAAGAGAGGAAGAGATATGGCCAATTGATGAAGCAATCAGAACACACACAACACTTATTGAATAAGTTCTTCATCTTATATGGGCACAGTTCATGGTACCCCAAAACAATTACAACAGTACTATGAAAGCTCACTGATCACAGATCACCATAACAGACATAACAATAATGAAAAGTTTGAAATATTGGGAGAATTACCAAAATGTCTCACAGAGACATGAAGTGAGCACACGCTGTTGGAAAAATGTTGCTGACAGACTTACTCGACACAAGGTTGACACAAACATTCCATTTGTAAAAGCACAGTGTCTGCAAAGTGAAATAAAGCAAAGCACAACAAAACAAGTTACATCTGTATATTTCCTGGGAGAGACCAGAGGACTCCCCCTTTATCTAGACAGAGACAAATACTTTGATGAGGAGAGTACCAGCCTCCTTCAAAGGTGCTAAGTTGCAAAATAGCATATATGCTGGGGATGATGGAAATACTGCCATTGCATGTGTTCCTGAAGCTTAGTGGGGATAATGAGATCCCGGCATTGACTGTGTAGTAACACACAGAGACCACAAGTGAAGTGGACATTCAAGGCAGCAGGGCCAGAGCAGTAGTCAGAATAGACTGACACACAGAGAACTGTGCTGGTGGCTAATTGACTGTGGAGACCAAGGACTAAAATATACAGGGTAGGCATTAAGGTCCTATTTGATTGTAGAATCAGGGGGTCATAACTTTTCACTAAATTCCCACACTAAAATCAGGTGACTAGAAATACTGTGTACTCTGTAGCATATGACAGTGCAAATTTATATTGTAAATCTTCCTCCCAATTTTCCCCCAAGGGAACTGTGGTCATTTAGGAGAGTGACTTTGCACTGAGAAAAGAGAAATACCACACTTTTCAGGGCTTATTACTGGCTTTGAGCTGATGCTAGTCCCTGCTCATGGGATGAGTGGGAATTAATGGGAGTCAGGAAACAAATGTCATTTTGGCCCAAACCATTTCACAGTGGGCCAAATAGATTCATACCCATCTGTGGTTATCTCTCCAGGTCCTGAATGTAGAGTTGGAATATATATACTCAGCAATAGGCAGGTTCTCCATACTGACTTCCTGACCTATTGATTAAAGACTGTCAAGATAGGAAGGACCAAGCGAAAACTCCTAGTGAATCTTCTTCCCAACAAAGCAGTAAATCAAAACCAATGTCACATTTCTAGGAGAATAACAGAGATTAGTGCCACTACAGAAGACTTGAAAAATGCAAGGTTGGTGACCCATCAGTGGGCTGGAATCAGCTAGTACAGGCTCATGAGAATTTTTGTCGTTGTTATCGCTTATTCATGAGAATAGTTACCACGAGATTTTTTTTTTTTTTTTTTTTTTTTTGAGACGGAGTCTGGCTCTGTAGCCCAGGCTAGAGTGCAGTGGCCGGATCTCAGCTCACTGCAAGCTCCGCCTCCCGGGTTCACGCCATTCTCCGGCCTCAGCCTCCCGAGTAGCTGGGACTACAGGCGCCCGCCACCTCGCCCGGCTAGTTTTTTGTATTTCTTAGTAGAGACGGGGTTTCACCGTGTTAGCCAGGATGGTCTCGATCTCCTGATCTCGTGATCCACCCGTCTCGGCCTCCCAAAGTGCTGGGATTACAGGCTTGAGCCACCGCGCCCGGCCTACCACGAGATTTTTAACACTGCCTCACAACTTCATTTTCAGTGAGGTCATGTTGGTAGTCTGGCATCAGCCATGGTGGGAGTATTTATACCATGGCAATTGGCAAACAGTACTACACGTCAGGGTATATTTTTTTCCTTTTCTAAGAGCCAGTTTACCAGAAAATCCCTAGTGATACCTATCATATTCTTATTTAACTTACCTCTTTGGCTTGTGCAGATGTATCTTGAACTTGGAGAATGATGGAAGATTATGTAAGAATAATTCGATGGTAATTTCAATGGTTGCTGCTATTCCAGATCTTGTCTATTTACTATCCATATAAACACCCCTTCTGGCACCTACTATTAATGAATGGATGAACACGTGCTTGCATGGAAGGGAGGATGTTTGTAACAAAGGATAGTTACATTAGTTAGGAGCATGTTGCTACTGGTGTTGTTGCTTTATTAGAATTTAAGTATGGAAATAAAACTGTGTATTCTTACACTGCAGAGATTTAAAACATCTAAAAACTTCCCAGAGTTCTTTGCAGATAGAGTTTAAATTGTTACTTAGGTCTGCCAATGAGAAACACCTGGAGAGACTTGAATTTGAAACCCTCCCTCTGTATCAAAAGTTGCAGTCACAGCTTCCTGATTCCCATAACACAGCTCATGAGAATGTTCCCAGGTTCAACAGTTGCAGTAGTGACTTCCAGACTCTTCAGTGTCTTGACTATCGTAGAGGCAGCAACTCCTCTGGGGGATCAGGGATGAGATGTTCTGGATTCATTCCTAGAGTCTCAGTTTAGAGTTTGGCCCTCTAGCTCTTCTAATGATTTTGTAAGCACCCAATTCACTGTATTAAGTCCACTTCTGCATATAATAGCTAGAATGGACTCTTATTTGCAACTGAACTCTAATATATCTCCCTTTCAAGTTTTTTTCCTCCCCATCAATTTTCTTCTCTACTATCCAACCATTTCTCATCTTACTTCCCAGAGATGAACTCACTACTTGCATTTTATGGGCAAAACATAGACAAGATTATTTAGAAACTTCTCAACTTTCTGCCTATCCATGTAAGGTCTCTGGACTCACCCCCACCTCCTCTTCTATATGTTTCCTACAAGAGTAACCCATCCAACTGTTTCTTACAAGAGTAACTCATCCATCTCTGCTGTGGATCCCATCTTTTTCCATCTCCACAAATCTTCCCCTTTTCCCGTTTCTTGAACTTCTCACTCTAGTTATTCTGTTCATCCATTTATAGAACACCACCAAGCCTTTCTCATGAAAAACAAAAACAAAAGCAAAAAAAACTCTAAATCTTTTGCTTCCCTCTAGCTAGAGTCACTGCCAACCTTTCTACGAGAATCATCTATACTATCCATCTCCACTTCCTCCCCTTCCATTCACTCCTCTGTCCTTGTAATTTAATCTTTGTTGCCCTCCTTCCACTGAAATTGACCTCAGTGAAGTAACCAATGACCACCTTATGGCCAAATCCAAAGGATTCTTTTCATCTCTTTCCTTACCTGATCTCTCTGGATCGCTGGACAGCATTGCCTCTCTCCTCCAAAACCATCATGACAACACATTCCCCAGGCCATTCTCCAGAATCATCTGGTTGGTCTCTGTCCAAGCCATAGCCTATGGGCTGCATGCAGCCCAGGACTGCTTTGAATGCGTCCCAGAACATTTCTTAAAACATTATGAGATTTTGGGTTTTTTTTTTTTTTTTTAGGTCATCAGCTGTCACTAGTGTTAGTGTATTTTATGTGTGAACTGAGACGATTATTCTTCTTCCAATATGACCCACAAAGTCAAAAGATGGGACACCCGACTCTATATCCTTTGGAGGCTCCTTATCCCACTTGAACTTTTCCTCAAGGAATGCACTTTTCCTCAAGGCTTTCTTCCTGAGCCCTACATGGTTTTTCCACTCTAATGGTTCACCCTAGGCAACCTCATCCAACTCCATGACTTCAACTACTGACAACTCCCAGGTACACATCTCTGCCCTGACTTCCAGTCTGTATATCTAACAACTCTCTAAGCCTAATAACTTTTGACGTGTGTTTCTACCTAGATCTCCCACAGACATCTCAATCTCAACATGTCCACATCAGAATTCCTCTTCCCCCAATATCTACTCTTCCTCCGTAAGCACTTTTCTTGTGAATGGCACCACTGTCCACACAGGCCCTCAAACCAGATAGCCAGGAGTCATCCTAAGTTTCCCATTTCCTTGTCCTTCATAACTACATTGTCACTAACAGATTTCAGTTATATCACTAATACTCTCCAATAGTTTCTCTATTCTCTGTCCCTACTGTCCTGGTCCAACCCTCTGTTCTCTCTCTGTACTCTGCTTCTGCCCACTCACTAGCTTCTCTGAGTCCCTTCGCAACCCCCTCAATCCATTCTCCACACAGAAGTCAAATCTGATCACATCACTCCCTTCCTTCAATCCTGCTACCTAGATGATCTACACTACCCACCCCCATACACATCTGGCAAGGCTTCCTGGATAAAGTTCACATTCCTAGTCCCAAACACAAGGTGCTTCGTGATCTGGCTTCTCTTACCTCATCTCTCTGCACTGACCCTGAAGTTCTACCTTTACCCACAAGAACATGACGCATTCGCCCACTCCATGGATTTTCCTCCTCATGGAACTCTCTTCCATTTCTTTGCCTGGGTTGCTCCTTTGTCATCTTGGAGATTCAGTACATGACTCCCTTGAGTAAAGCTGACCACCCTTTCTTTGTGCCACCACTGTTTTGTATACTTGAAGTTAGCTCTAATTTTACATTAAGCTTTCATATATTACTGTGTCATAGAGGTAGAAAGACTTATCATAGCACTTGTTAACCTGCATTACGTGCTTTTGCATATCAGTATTCTACCACAAGTCCAGTGTTCCTTCAGGGCCAAAACCACACTTACAGTGTGCCTGGTACAGAATAGGCACTTGGTGCGCGTTTGACGGAGGAATAGGTTAAGTTCTACTTGGATTTCATTTGCTAGCTGTTATGGGTGAGATTGTGCCTCCTAAAAACAGATAAGTTCAAGTCCTAGCCCCCAGGACCTCACTCAGAATGTGACCTTATTTGGAAACAGGATTTTTACGGAGGTAATCAAGTTAAAGTGAAACCATTAGGATGGGCCCTAATCCAATACGATTAGTGTCCTTAGTTTTTTAAAAAAAGGAAAATGTAGACACAGAGACAGACATGCATGTGCCCACAAGCCCATGCATAGAGGCAAGACAAGAGGGAGACACAGCGAGAAGGCAGCGAGAAGGCGAGAAGGCAGCCACCTATACACCAAGGAGAGATGAGTTCAACAGACCCTGCCCTCAGAAAGAGCCAACCCTGCCTACAGCTTGATTTCAGACTTGCAGGTTCCAGAACTGTGAGTCAATAACTGTATATTGTTTCAGACACCCAGTTTATGGCACCTTGTTATGGCACCCCTAGCAAACTCATACAGTAATGATTCCTGTGCCTGGAAGTCACTTTCTTTCTTTGAATCACTAGCCAGAAGCTAGTAACTCCTATTTTCTTTCTGAACTCTGCAAGCTTTGCTTTTCTAGCATATCTCTCTGTTTCTCTCTCTGCATGTGTCTCTCTCTACTTCTCTTTCTCTCTCTCTCTCTCACACACACACCACATGCACACATGCACAAATACGCATGCGCAAATGCACCACAAGCTCATAAGTCCCTTTCTCCCTAGAACTTCCCCTTTTCCTCCAGATACTTCCACTTCACCAGTTTCTCCCTTGTTCATCAGAGTTGGGTCCCAAGTAACAGGTCCCCTCCTGCTTTCTCGTCTTTCTGAAAAAGCATATCAGGCCAAGAATTAAATCCACTACAATGTTTATGACAGAACAGGGCACCCAATGGCTGTGCCAATGAGCCCAGGTGGCCTCTTGTCCCTCAGCTAGATTCAGGATTTTCTGGAAAGGACAGCAGCACAACACTGGAAGCCAGGCCAGGAGTTGGGACCTCCCAGAGCAACATCCCTTGTTTCTCTTTTCTTCCCCACCAGTATGCCCCATGGTGCCTCCACCAACTTTCGTTACATTAAATCATGCTATTCTCCTGCTCAAAACTCAGCAATGCCTCCCTATTGCACTTAAAACCAAATTTCAACTTGTAGAAGCCTCTCTTAGATTCACTGGATGCTGTAAGACCCTCCCAGCCTCAGAATTTGGATGCGCTCATCCCTCTGCTTACAAGATCTTTGCTCTGCCTCCCCTGCCCTCTGCCTGGCTAAGCTCAACTGACAGTTTGTCAAAGCAGCTTTCTCTGACGCTTTGTTAGCCTCTTATTAGATGCTCTCAGAGAAACTTGTTATCTCACCAAGGATTTGTCATAGTTTCTACCTATATATTTATATTCGTGATCATGTGATTAATGCTTTTCTCTCTCACCAGACTGAAAATACCATAAGGGTTGAAGCCTTTTCCGTTTTGCCCCCCAGTGACTCCCCAATCCCTACTGTTGTGTGCATAGCATATAGCAGAGACTCAATAAATATTTATTTAAATAAATGAATGAACTGAGTTTTACTCTTTGACCCACTGCAATGACACCAATTTATTTGCATGAAGGGAATTCCTACCACCATAGAATTCTTGTCAAAAGTCTCATCCAACCAAGTCTTGGTGAAGACTTTGCACTCCTACCAGCCTCATGTTACACTTTCAACTTTATATCATTTATTAGATTATTGTATTGGTCAGGGTCCAGGGGGAAGCAGACAGCACTCTCAGATGGGTAATTGCAGAGAGTTTAATAAAGGAACTGGTTAAGTTGTATGGTCAGGGTTAAGGGAAACCAGCAAGGGATGGAGCTAGCAACAGTGGTATCTGTTACTATGCCAACACCCGAAAGTGGAAGAAGAGGGGTAGACACCAGACTGAGAAGAGTTGCCACAGCAGAACCCAGCATGACAGGAGCTGTGGTCTCAGAAGAGGGATGCAGCCAGCATAAGGAGACCCAGCTGGGAGGGAGCCAGAAAATAAATATTCTGACTTCACTCTCCTCCCACTTTCCAGTCTCCTGCTGGTTGACTCTGATTGGTTGAACCCCATTGAAGCCAGAAGGCCTGAGAGCCCTTTGATGGATCCACAAAAATCAGCCTCCAGGGTCTGGGGCAGACCCAGTGAGTAGATGGTCCGAAGATCCAGAGGAGAAAGTAAAGGTGTCCAGCCCCACAATAAGACCACAGAAATATTGTTATTAATTGGGAACGTTGCTGTTTCTAATTTTCTGGGATGCCAGGCTTGTTTTCAACAATATCCAATTATCACGGAAGATAGGTATTCATCCTTTCCGCTTTCTCTCAAATTTCAGTTTTTAGTTATGTTGATCAGGTGAAAGATTTTCCTGCCAAACATTATCGTCATGTTCCCCTTCAGATGTACTCTTTTTAAAAATATTTATTATTATTATTCTTTTTATTTTTATTTTCTGGTTACATAGTAGGTGTATTTATTAATAGGGTTCATGAGATGTTTTGATACAGGGATGTAATGTGAAATAAGCACATCATGGAGAATGGGGTATCCATCCCCTCAAACATTTTTCCTTTGAGTTACAAACAATCCAATTACATTCTCTGAGTTATTTAAAAATATACAATTAAGTTATTATTGACTGCAGTCACCCTATTGTGCTATCAAATAGTAGGTCTTATTCATTCTTTCTAGTTTTTTTGGTAGCCATGAACTATCCCTACTTCCCCCTCAGGATGTACTCTTTTCCTGGTAGAAAGTTCATTTGTTATCATGGAAGTCTTTGTTCAGAAGACCCAGCTCTGATTTTTTAAAAATTATTGTGAGTACAAAATAGTTGTATATATTTATGGGGTGCATGTGATACAGGCATACAACATTTAATGATGAAATTAGGGTAAATGGGGTATTCATCACCCCAAGCCCTTATTACTTCTTTGTGTTAGGAACATTCCAATTCCACTCTGTTAGATAATTTTTAAAATATAATAAATTATTGTTGACTTTAATTATCCTATGGTGCTTCCAAATACTAGATTGTATTCATTCTATCTAACTGTATTTTTGTACCCATAAGCCATCTCCACTTTATCATCTATTCCCTACTACCTTTCGCAGCCTCTGGGCAGCCATCATTCCACTCTCCATCTCCATGAGTTCAATTTTTTTTTTTTTTATCTCCCACATATGAGTGAGAACATGTGATATTTGTTTTTCTGTGCCTGGCTTCTCACTTAACGTGTTCCAGTTCCATCCCTGTTGTTGCAAATGACAGGATTTCATTCCTTTTATGGCTGAGTACTATTTCAATGTTTATATGTTCCCCATTTTCTTCATCCATTCATCTGTTGATGGACACTTAGGTTGCTTCCATGTCACAATAGCTATTGTGAATAGTGGCTGCAATAAACACAGGAATGCAGATATCTCTTCCATATACTGATTTCCTATCTTTTGGATATGTGCCCAGCAATTGAATTGCTGGTTCATATGGTAGCTCTATTTTTAGCTTTTTGAGGAAACTCCATACTGTTCTCCATAGTGGCTGTACTAATTTACATTCCAACCAACAGTGTACAAGGATTTCCCTTCCTCTACATCCTCACCAACATTCATTATTGCCTGTCTTTTGGTTAAAAGCCATTTTAACTGGGGTGAAATGATATATATCTCATTGTAGTTTTGGTTTGTAATTCCCTAATAATTAGTGATTTTGAGCATTGTTTTCGTATATCTGTTGGCCATCTGTATGTCTTTTTTTGAGAAATATCGATTCAAAACTTTTGTCTATTTTTAAAATTGGATTATTTGTTTTTTTCCTACTGAGTTGTTTGAGCTCCTTATATATTCTGGTTATTAATCCCTTGTCAGATGGGTATTTTGCAAATATTTTCTCCCATTCTGTGGTTTGTCTCCTTTGCTGATTGTTGATTGTTGCTGTTGATTGTTTCCATTGCTGTGTAGAAGCTTTTTAGCTTGATGTGATCTCATTTGTCCATCTTTGTTTCACTTACCTGTGCTTTCTTACTCAAGAAATCTTTGCCAAGACCAGTGTTCTGGAGTGTTTCCCCAATGTTTTCTTCTAGTAGTTTCACAGTTTCAGGTCTTATATTTAAGTCTTTAATCCATTTTGATGTGATTGTTATAGTGGAAGCTAGGGGTCTAGTTTCTTTCTTCTGAATGTGGATCTCCAGTTTTCCCAGCACTATTTATTAAAGAGATTGTCTTTCCCTCAATGTATGTTCTTGGTACCTTTGTCAAAAATGAGTTGATAGTAAATGTATAGAATTATTTTTGGGTTATCTATTCTGTTCCATTTTTCCATGTGTCTGGTTGTTTTTGTTTTGTTTTGTTTTGTTGAGACACAGTCTTGCTCTGTTGCTCAGGCTGGAGTGCAGTGGCACAATCTCGGCTCACTGCAGCCTCCCCCTCCCAGGTTCAAGCCATTCTCCTGCCTCAACCTCCCAAGTAACTGGGATTACAGGCATGCACCACCACATCCAGGTAATTTTTTTGGATTTTTAGTACAGACAGAGTTTCACCATGTTGGCCAGGCTGGTCTTGAAATTCTGGCTGCCAGTGATCTGCCTGCATTGGCCTCCCAAAGTGCTGGGATTACAGGTGTGCGCTACCACATCCAGCCCTATGTGCCTGTTTTTATGCCAGTACCATGCTGTTTTGATTACTTTAGCTTTGTAGTATAATTTGAAGTCAGGTAACAGGATTCCTCCAGTTTTGTTCTTTTTGCTCAAGATGGCTTTGGCTATTCCAGGTCTTTTGTTGTTCCATACACATTTTAGGATTATTTTTTCTATTTATTTGAAGAATGTCATTGATATTTTGATAGGATTGCAATGAATCTTTAGGTTGCTTTGGTTAATATAGATATTTTAACAATATTGATTCTTCCAGTTCATGAATATGGAATATCTTTTGTTTTTTGTGTGTCCTATTCAATTTATTTCATCAATGTTTTATTGTAGAGATCTTTCACTTCTCTGGTTAAGTTTATTCCTAGATATTTTATTTTATTTGTAGCTGTTGTAAATGGAATTACCTTATATCTTTTTCAGATTGTTCACTGTTGGCATATAGAAATGCCACTGATTTTTGTAGGTTGATTTGTATCTTGTAACTTTACTGAATTTATTTGTTCTAACAATTTTTTGGTGAGTCTTCAGGTTTTTCTAAGTGTACTGGCTCTGACCTTTAAGTGTACTAAGTGTACTAGCTGACCATTCCCAGTGGTTTGCTTTCTCTGTCATAGTTACTCCATACAAGAGTAGGAAGTGAATGCTATTTGGTCTTGCCTTTGAGCCCCAACTCACCCCCTGCAATTCCTGCAGTTTCCCAGGGCTTCCTAGTTACAAGGTTCCATTGGGAGGTAAATACTCTCCATTCCCCAGGCATCTCCGTAGGGCCCAAACTATGCAATCCCACGGGATCCTGCCTCTCAGGGAAGTAGGCCCACACAATTCTTGCTCTTGCTCTGAGGAGCAGGCCCCCTCATGCAGGAATAGATGCCCTCATGCATTTCTCCATCTCTGGAATTCTAGGGTTCAATTAGCTCTGTCTCCTCATCTCCATCTCATTTACCTGGCCCCCTGATACCATATGCAGGCACCGCCTCACCTTTCTCTCACATGACCTTAGTGCTCAGTGCTTTTTGCTTCAAACCAACCACTCTGATGCAGAGCCTACTGGCTATGGAACATTCTGACCCATATGGCCATAGATTGAATGTGCCCTCTCTCTCCAAGTTCTAATATATATAATTTCCTGTTATAAATATCTTATACACAGCTAAGAGGTTCTAAATTGTTGCTGAATACCCCATACTATTTCTTCCCTCATTTCTCAAACTCGATCTCCTCTGCCTTCCTCAGCAGCAGCTCCATGTCCTTTTTCTCACTTTCAGAGAGACTGTGTCCTCCTCCTTCATACCCTTCCCCAGTGGGTCAGCAGTGGAGGGAGGGGTGCAGGGACTCGGATCTCCTTGCCTCCCAGCCCAGCAGATGCTCAGACTACTGTACAGGAGAACTGTGTATCTTAGAGGAGCACCCATGGGTGATGGTCCCCATCACAGACTAGTGGGTGAGAACAGGTCTCCAAAGCAGGAAGTCCCATTGCCCAGGCTGCAGTGTTCAGGGCTCAGGAGAATGTAGGATGGGAGGGGGCCAGGTAAGGGTGGCTGCCCTGCTCTTCAGCTGAACAAGGGACGCCAAGGGCCCCTTCCCAACACCCCACCTTCAGGCCTGCTTGGTTTCCTGTGCTTTCACTAGGATGGATGTTTTTTCTCCCCTCTAAATATATTAAACATTAAAAAGAACAAGCCAAATCCTGAAATCCAAACACAATAAAAAGCAAAGACATCAGGAAAAATAACAAGGGATAAAAGCTCTCAATCCAAGCCACAGACAAGAACCAGCTCTGACGTCCTTGGGTGCCTGAGGGGTTAACCCTCTGCTGCCCGCGGGAAGCCACCTCCTGCGCTCTGCCTCTCTCGTCCTCTTCCCCTGCTCACTTTCAGAGGACAGAGGGATGGTTGTTTGCCTTCAATCGGGCTATAGATAGATGGATTTAGTTCTCTATTTTTGCCAGACCTGCATACACTCACCTCCATTCCACCTCACCACCCTCAAACCTTTTGTCTCAGCGCTTCCTTCCTAAACCAGAGTCAAAGACATTTCCCTGGTGAAGCTGAACCACAAGCCAGACTGCTCTGGGGGCAGAATGAGATGGATGCCTTGGGTGTGTTTCTCACCACCACTTGCCTTCTTTCTTACACAGACTCTCCCCATGAGACAGTCGCAGTGTCTTCTGCGTTCCATCTTTGTGCCATTATTGACAGCTTTTGTTGTTATGTAGACACAAAGCAGTGGACAAAGGACCCCAGATGATGTAAGCCACACCCCTTACCTCCTCTGAGAACCGAAGCGAGGCTCCTCCAAGGGAAAGAGGACAGGGACTCCTTTTAGAGCCCCCATTTTCTAAACCAGATGCTAAGGTAGGAGTGCAGCTTACCAAGGGCAGCATTTTTTTCACCACTCCATTAAAATTTCATTTGTCTCCATTTTGAAACAAAAGGGAATTTGGGTTGAGGATCCCAATCCCCCACACCACGGCACTGTGGGATAAGGGGGGCAGCAATCAAGCAGTACACTAGACATTTCTGGACAAAATCTGGCTAAAGACACTCCAATCTCCTCCATGCCAGAGGCACCCCCAATAGATCTCTTACACCAGCCAGGAGCCAGGTGATCCCTGAATTGCTGTGAATTCTGGAGTGAAGCCTGAATGAAACAGTACACTAGATGGGGAATAAGACGTTACTCCTGGGACTGTGAACAGAAGCACTTTGAAAGGAGACTTTTCTCAGACCTGAAGTTGTTATCACTGAAGACATGGTTCAGGATCAGCTTGTCTGCCCAAGTCCCATGGGTGGGGGTGTCTCATAAATAGAGAAAGGAGATGTGGAAAAGGAGAGGAATACAGACACCAGTAGTTTCTTCAGAAGGCTCTGTTAGAACATAAAGCACAAAAAATATTCATTACGCTTTCAAAACATATCAACTGCATTCTAGTCACTTGTTCTTGGAGATGCATCAATGACAGCAACAGACACAACCCTTGTCCTTAGGGATGTTACAGCCCGGTATGAAAGACCAGGCACCAAGGACCTAGCTTCCAGCTCTAGTTTCCTTCACAGAGCTGCTACTCAGTTTCTACATCTATAAAATGGAAGTGACAGGTGCTCTTTATTGCCTTTTAGAGCTTTGAGAAGAAAAAAAAAAGATGGAAATTTATTGTTTAATTTGAATTAAAATATAACAAGAGATATACACCCCCAAATAATTGAAGGCAGGACTCAAATAAATGCTTGTACACTCATGTTCATAGCAGCATTTTTCACAATAGCTAAGCGGTGGAAACAACTCAAGTGTTCATGGAGAAACGGACGGATAAGCTAAAATATGGTATATCCATTCAATGAAATATTAGTCAGCATTAAACAGGAAGGAAATTCTGACATACACTAGGACATGGATGAATCTTGAAGAAATCATGCTAAATAAAATAAGTCAGACACGAAAGGACAAATACTGTATGATTCTTCTTAGATGAGGTTCCTAGAACACGCAAATTCAGAGAAACAAAAAATAGAATGGGCGTTACCAGGAGCAGAGGGGAAGGGGAAACGGAGAGTTATTGTTTAATGGGTAAAGTTTGTTTGGGATGAAGACTACTGGAAATGATAGTGGTGACAGCTGTACAATATTGTGAATGTGCTTAATACCACTGGATTGTACATTTTAAAATGATATTGTTATGTATATTTTACACACGAATTGTATTTACGTGCATGCATCTATACATATATATAACCACTTAAAGCCCAGCTTAGTATTCTAGAGTTTCTAGTATGAATAACAAGGCTTAGCAAGGAGTAGGTGTACAGGGACTGTTTAGTGAATGGCTCTGTGCCAGAGGTCAGATCTCTATCCCAGAACACAAGTCCAGGCTCTCAGAATAAGGAAGGATCAGATTGGATCAGATTACCCTAGAAATGATGTCATTTGATCAAGCCTCCCAGCCACTGTTCAAATCTTAGGCAGTGCTACAAATTTAAAAACACAGAGGTGCCAGGTGAGTCCTATAAGAGAGGGAAGAGACCCTAGAAGAGGGCATAAGACACAGCTACATGAAAAATGAGTTCTATCTTCAAAGAGTGGCCACAGCTCAGCTCCATTATTGATATAATGTAGGTTCAGTGTGGCCAGATCTTCAAATTCTGCAAAAACAAACAAGTCCAAAATCTAGAATTTTAAAGCAAAAAATCTAATCTGTTGGCAAATCATTAAAATCTTTTAAAAAATACATTGCGGTCCAACCAGCCGGGTGCAGTGGCTCACTCCTGTAATCCCAGCACTTTGGGAGGCCGAGGCGAGCAGATCACGAGGTCAGGAGATCGAGACCATTCTGGCTAACATGGTGAAACCCCATCTCTACTAAAAATACAAAAAAAAAAAAAAAAAAATAGCCGGGCGTGGTTGCACGTGCCTGTAGTCCCAGCTACTCAGGAGGCTGAAGCAGGAGAATCATTTGAACCTGGAGGTGGAGGTTGCAGTGAGTCAAGATCGGGCCACTGCACTCCAGCCTGGGCAACAGAGCAAGACTCCGTCTCAAAAAAAAATATATATATAGATATAGATATAGATATAGATATAGATACAGATATAGAGTAGTCCAAACCAAACACCTTTGCAGGTGAGAACCAACCCATAGACTACCTCTTTATAAACTCTGTTCTTCTAGATAATATGAATGTCCAGGGTTTGCCTAAATGCTTCTGATGACAGAGGAGCTCATTACTAATATTTTGATAAATGCTAATTCTTCTTTTTTTTTCTTTTTTGAGACAGGGTCTTATAGGGTCTTACTCTGTCGCCCAGGCTGGAGTGCAGTGGTGTGATCACAGCTCACTGCAGCCTTGACCTCCTGCTGGGCATAAGCGATCCTCTCACCTCAGCCTCCCAAACAGCTGGGACCACAGGCAGGTGACACCACACCCAGCTAATTTTTGTGTTTTTTGTAAAGACAAGGTTTCACCATGTTGCCCACGCTGGTCTCAAACTCCTGAGCTCAAATGATCTGCCGGCTTCGGCCTCCCAAAGGGCTGAGATTACAGGCATTAGCCACCACACCTGGCCAATAAACATTAATTTTTAGGAAGATCTTGTCATAAATAAAAAACTACCTTCTTGCAACTTCCTCTCGCTGTGTTCCTATACCCCCCAACATCCACCTGTCATCCTAAACAAGACAGCAGTTACATCCCTGTGTGGTAAGTGCCATTTTCCTCCCTGGAGTCTGAGTTATTTGAGGACAGTGGTTAGTCTTTCATCTCAAAGTAAGGATAATAATAGCCAACATTTATTGAGCACCTATGTGCCAGACACTATTCTAAGCACTTTACAAGCATTAACTCATTTACCCCTTATGAGAGCCCTATGAGAGAGGTCCTATTACAACCTATTTCATAGACAAGAGGACAATGGACAAGAGATGCTAAATAGGTTGTTCAAGGTCACACACCTAGTAAGCAGCAGAGCCAGAATTGGAACACAGACACTCTGGCTCAAAGGTGATGCTCATAACACTGTGGTACTTATGGGGACTGTCACACTCATTCAATCATTGTCTGTTGATGTAAAATTAAGGGAAACAATACCAGTTCTTTCTTCTGGAACCACAAAACGAACAGGTTTTCACAACACCAACATTAGAGATGGATTCCACCATACGAAAACATGTAAAAATGAGAAAGGAGAAAGGATGGCTTTTAACAGTAGTCATGAAGCATCAAGTTAGACACTAAGGAGAGCGTTCTGATGTTGACAGCTTTGAGCCACTGGAATAGAGAACATAAAGTTGTTCTTTCTTGCTTTGGAGATCCATTTACCTGAAGCTGTCCAGACGCACGCATTACAAAGAAATGTGGGGCCTGGCATGGTGGCTCCCACTTGTAATCCCAGAGTTTAGGATGGCAGAAACAGGAAAATCACTTGAGGCCAGAAGTTCAAAAACAGCCTAAGCAACATAGCAAGACCCCTGTCTCTACAAAAAAAGAAAAAAAAATTAGGCCGGGCGCGGTGGCTCAAGCCTGTAATCCCAGCACTTTGGGAGGCCGAGACGGGTGGATCACGAGGTCAGGAGATCGAGACCATCCTGGCTAACATGGTGAAACCCCGTCTCTACTAAAAAATAACAAAAAACTAGCCGGGCGATGTGGCGGACGCCTGTAGTCCCAGCTACTCGGGAGGCTGAGGCAGGAGAATGGCATGAACCCGGCAGGCGGAGCTTGCAGTGAGCTGAGATCCGGCCACTGCACTCCAGCCTGGGCGACACAGCAAGACTCCGTCTCAAAAAAAAAAAAAAAAAAAAAATTAAAAATTAGCCAACTGTGGTGGCACATGCCTGTAGGCCTAGCTACTCAGAAGGCTGAGGTGGGAGGATGGCTTCAGCCCAGGAGTTCATGGCTACAATAAGCTATGATCACATCACTGCATTCCAGCCTCGGTGACAGAGCAAGACCCTGTCTCCAAGAAAAAAAGAAAAAGAAAGCAATGAGACTGCTGAGAAGCTGGCCTTCTAATTCCTACTCCTCATGGATTCCCCCAGGGAGCCTACAACAGTGGTCTTCTGAGCATATGACTTGTTAGTCTCATGATGTGTTGTGTCGCAGATCAAGGTAATTGGGGGCAAAGAGACCAGATTCACAGGTAAAACCCTGTATTCTAAAACATAACTACATATTGGCTGGGCATGCCGGCTCATGTCTGTAATCCCAGCACTTTGGGAGACCAAGGCGGGAGGACTGCTTGAGGCCAGGAGTTGAAGGCTGCAGTGAGCTGTGATCATGCCATTGCACTGCAGTCTGGGTGACAAAGAAAGACTCCATATCAAAAACAAACAAATAAACAACAACAAAAAAACCCTACATATGGTCAGAATTTGACATAGAGTATCTTAGAGTGGGAAGGAGCTCAAGAAGTAATCTCATCTTATCCAGTCTCCCATATACAGGAAGAATGCCTTCCACTACATTCTAGACAGGTAGATGTTCACTTCTTATCAACACCCACCAACCACAGCTCTTGAACCAGCCTGCACAGCTTCAAAGAGAAGTGAATCACAGAGAGCTGGTGCAGGGAGGAAGCCTGAAGGCTGGGGTCAGTGTAGGGGGAAATTAGGGCGGACAAAAGAACTTGATGTGCGATTTACTCAGGAGAGCCTTTTTATGCATGTCTACATGGACAATTGTGAATAAAGCCAAAGGCAGATGGAGTTTGAGAAATTCATATCAGCCCATTCCAATCATTTGCTGATCTCACTTTTAGTGACCCTGTGATAAACTGGATTATTTTTCAGTATACTTCGCAGCCCCACGGGTGTTGGGCTTGCCCATGTAACTTGTTTGGGCCAAAGGAATGTGGCCAGAGCTAACCATGTAACAGTTCTGAGTCTACGCTTTCAGACATCTGGTGTGTTTCTGCTCCCTCCTGTGTTCTCCTGCCATTCATGCCATCCCCAGGTGGCCTCATTTTTAAAGAGGATGAGAGAAAATGGACTAGACCTGAACCCAGCCCACATCCTGGGACCAAGTTTAGCTAACATGCCTCCTGAAGCAGAGATGCCCAAACCACCCCCACAAACACATGAGTGAGAAAATAATTGATGCTTATTATTGTAAGCCACGGAGCCTTGGGGCAATTTGTTATGTAGCGTTACTGTAGCAACAGCTGACTAGCACAGACTTGTCCGTGAATTGGACATCTGCTGTTTTTGTCCTTCATCTTCCATGCACCTTTCCTCTCTTCGCCACCCCTGGATGCCCTCTGGAAACAACCTCCTCTCAATCTCTCAGTCCCTTACTTTGGGTAGGGCTTCACCCCAGGCTCAGGGCCTTAGAACTAAGTTTATGGAGCACCACAGTCCCCTGACCAACACAGCTGGTTCAGGAGAGACCCATGTCCCACGAAATTGTTGCCAGGGATGCTGGAAGAGGCATAGACTCTCCTAGTGGACTTGAATCCAGGAGGGTGTAAGATTGGAAGTTCTGCAACTATCTTACAACCAGACAGAAAGCATCTACCTGGGAAGGGAGCCTGCCAAGAAGAAAGCAGAACCTAGATATAGAGAGAAAGAGAAAAACCAGGTGCCTATTTTAAGTCCCTATATGAAGCCATGCCTGAAGCTAACTCTGCCTGATGAATTTCACAGTTGTGTGACCTGAAGAAAAAAAAGTTTACCTTAACTTAAGCCAGTTAGACTGGACTTTTAGTCACCTGAGGCTGAAAGATCCCCGACTTTCTTAAAATGCTTGCCTTTCAACTAACCAACCCATTAAGAAATCTTTCTGGGGCAACTATGGTACTTAGAGAACCAGGGTATACAGAGCCTGGCCCTTAAAATATAATAAAGGAAAAGCCTAACAACTATAAAAAGGCTTAACTAACAGTCCAGGAATCAATAACACGTATTTGTTCTCACTTAGCAGCACTTGAGGGGATGGTCTGCCACCATGGTTTCTGATATGGTTTGGCTGTGTCCCCACCCAAATCTCATCTTGAATTGTAGTTCCCATAATCCTCATGGTCTTGGGAGGGACTCAGTGAGAGGTAATTGAATCAAGGGAGTGATTACCTCCAGGCTGTTCTCATGATTGTGAGTGAGTTCTCACGAGATCTGAAGGCTTTATAAGGGGCTTTCACCGCCTTTGCTCTGAGCTTCTTGTTGCTGCCATGTGAAGAAGGACATGCTTACTTCCCCTTCGGCCATGGTTGTAAACTTCTTGAATCCTCCCTGGCCCTGCAGAACTGTGAGTCAAATTAACCTCTTTTCTTTATAAATTACCCAGTCTTGGGTATTTCTTCATAGCAGCGTGAGGATGGACTAATACTACATCTTGGCCAAGAGGTGCCCCTCTTTTGATACCTAAAGCAGGACAAAAAGTGAAGGAAGAGGGTCGGAATTAGGTCTTTCTTGACAAGGCTCACTGGGAAAGACAGGTTGGGTTGCTGAGACCCAGGCAGCCATCAGAACCGTCTGGAGACATCCCCTCCAAGATCTCCATGAAGATGGGTTGACATCTTAGAACACTTGACACCTGCTGCAGTCACTCCCATATTCCCCAGTCCCCATACGTAGCCATCCAAACCCAACACTGGCAAGTCTCTAAGGCCTCAAGGATTAGAATATCAAGGGAACCTGTTAATTATTTCGTCCTTTAAAAAATTATCTCCACCACAGATATTCCAGTATTCATGGAGGACAAGCCTTTTGGGGTAACTTGGGTCCATTTTCTCTGGGAAGAAGTACAACAACGAGCATCCTCTCCCTGTGACAACCCTCGAAACAGGGCCAAGGGCAAGTTCTTAAAAAGGGATTCAAACATGGCAGGGGAGGGTGGATAAAGAACGTTTCCCTACACTATATGGACTTACGGGGGATGACTGGCTTGTCTTGAATGTAAAGGTTCCCTCTGCAGGAATATCCTCCCTGCTTCGTCTGCTTTTCTGCTCCAGTTCTAATCCGCTTTTGCAATCAGTCCAAGCATCACTTCCTCTGGGATGCTGTGGCGGGCTGTATTATGGGCCAAGATATTAGCCACCCCTCCCCACTGGCCTGACCCTGTGGAAGGATTATACTTCCTGCTCCATTTACAGCAGACCTAATCACATGACTTGCTTGGCCAGTGAAACCTGAAAGGAGTCACACATGCCACTTTGTAGCAGAAGCCATTGCTTGGCTCTGCCATTTTCATTTTCCCTCTGCCAAGAGACCATGGAGGAACTACACCTTTCCCCTCAGTTCCAGAATGAAGAGAGTTTAAGGCGGAACCTCAGGAGACCTCTGGTGGACATGAAAGATCCACCAGACTTTGAAAGATCAAAGTTTTATTGGTTTTTAGCCACTGAGATGTTAGAGTCGTTTGTTACTGCAGCGCCCTGTAGCCCACGCTGACTGACAGACCAACCTGGGTGGATTTCAGCAGCTTCTTCCCTTACGTTCTCATTGCACCTCATGTGCAATCCAGTTATACCAATTACCTCACTGTGATATAATCATTTACTGTTTTCTCCCCCACATCAGAGTCCGTGTCATCTCTGCTACGTTCCACCAGTGCTTTGCACAAGGCACAGAACACAGGAGGCCCTCAAAAACGGGAATGAATAAATGGCCAGAGAATCCTAAAGCTCTGCCCTGTCCTTTCCTCCCCAAGGAGTGTAGCCCTCTCCTGAGGCTCTTTGCACATAAATCCCTGTCTTCAAGGTGACATTAGGTGACAAAATCAACTCAAGTCAAAAAACAAGTTGCTAACCTGTATGAAACAGCTATCCTAACACGAATTCTGAGATGACAGTGTGGCATGGAGGGTACTACATGGCTTTCTGAAGGATGTCCTGAAATTTCTAATGTTGCAGGCAACCAGATTCAACATATCCATTAGGAGGGACCTGGGGAACTGAGCTATCTGCAGAGACTTCTCCTTAGAGGCGGATGGATCTTGTCTGCAAGGCAGTTTTGAAGCTTCCCCAGGTCATGCACCTACATAGCGGGTACTGCCGGAGCCTAGAGTTCTCAGCACAGAGCTTAGAAGTCCAGCCCTGCAGCCTCTCTCCTGGTGAGACCTCAGCCCAGGCGACTGCTGCCTGGAAGAGGGCCACAGGTCTGTCTCCCAACCCCAGGCTGGAGGAGGGACGAAGCGCCTCTCTCACAGTCCCTCTGTCAGAGGAGTGAGCAGATACCCTCTAGGGCAGTGTGGAATCACCGCGGGGCACGCCGCGGCTGAGTAGTCTTGCTTTTCATAATATTTATTTTCTCACCCTACCTCTCTCTCCGTGTGTCCTGCCTTATCTCGGACCCTACGTCAGGAGCACTGCATCCCAGCGGAGGGAGCCCCAAGGCCAAGCCTTGCTGCCCAGTTACCAGGGACAGCGAGTGCGTCTTCTGGGTGCTAAGTGGAACCAAACCACAAGATTTACCCCGGGGACGGACACGTGCTGGGTGATCTACACGGAAAGGGTGGAAATGAGCTGGTGTTTGGGCTCCATCTTCTCCTGCACAGTTCCTGTTTGTTTTTCCACTGCCCTGTTCCAAGAAGGGGTACAGGATGGGGTTGTGTGGACAGTCTGTCTGCAGCCCCACTACGGCCCTCCATGTCAGCACCCAGGTGAACAAGGGAGGCGCAGCTGTTGAGGCCCAGGAGAAGACATGGGCGCTTTCCATGCCTCCAGAACAACCAGGTGTAGGATGGAGACACCGGACTGAATCGCGGAGTGGAGAGGGGCATCGCAGGGCACAGAGGCTGGGCCGGGAGCGACCTGCCTCTGGGAAGCCGGGCAGGGTGGGGGAGGGGGCAGGTAAGTGTGTTGCCTGGCAACCCGGCAGACCCGCGGGTGGACAAGCTCAAGGGGCAGCCAGGTGCCACCCGCCCCCCACCCCCGCCCCACCCCCGAGCACACGCTGCGGAATTCTGCCAGCACGAAGCACAGTCACGAGCGCAGCCGGAGCAGTCGAGCGGGCAGGGCACCGCCAGCGCCGGGAGAACACGCGCGCGTGGGTGGATGGCGGGAGGGTCCTCACAGCCAGCCTCACCCACCTCCCCCCCGCCAACCTTCATCTCGCATCCTGGCTTCTCCTTGCCCTAAATCTAGGGGAACAAAAACCCGGGGCGTCCGGGACAGCCTCTGGAGAGACTAGGGAGGGAGCTTCCCCGGGCAGGGGGCACTGCGCAGCCCCGGGCGCCCGCCACTCCGGCCTAAGGCTGCTTCCTCCCCACCTTCCTTCTTGTCCCCCGCCCCCGCGCCCTTCTCTTCCCCCAGCTCCGGGTCCCTGGGCTCCAAGGCTCCGCCCCCGCGCGGGAGCTCTCACAGCGGAGGCGGCGCGCAGCAGCGCGGGAGCAGTGGAGACGCCGGGCGGGGCTGGGCGGCACGGGGAGGGAGCGGGCGGGGCGGGGCGGGGCCGCGCTGCTACGTCAGCCGCCGCGAGAGGGGATCCTGGGCGCAGGCCCCGCCCCCCTCACGTGCCTAGGGCGCAGGGCCTCGTGCCGCCCGCGTGACCTGCGGGTCCGGCGGTGCCGCCGCCTGTTCCTCTGCTCGACTTCCACGCGTGGGAGGGAGGCCGTGGCGCCGGGGGCGACTGGCTTGTGGCGGCTGCGGGAAAGTCTTCCTCAGCGGCCGCGTCCCTGTCCTAGGCCTTGTTACCCTGGCCTTTCTCCGCTCGGGACTTGGGGGTGCTGAGCGGGGGTGCGGGGGTGCAGAGCTCTGTGCCCGCCTGGATTTGAGAAAAGGAGGTCTCCCTTCCCTACCCCATCTGCCCCTACACTCCATGCATGGGAGGAGGAGGCAGGGTAAGGGGGCTCTTCCCCAAGAGATGAGTTTGTTCAAATTTAAACGTAAGCTTGGGAAGGAGGTGCGGAAGAGCTTTTGAAATTGGGGGGTGGAGTCCCCACAGCGGTCCGTTCAGCCTCCATTACTATGCCTGTGACTTTTGGATCAGGAGCCCTCTTTTACTGCAACCTGGGCCCAGCCCGGCACCCAGCTGAGGGCATGAGCAAGAATCCAGCGTCCTTTATGGTTCCTTCGTGGGTGCCTTACTGATTCCCTCAGCCTCCCATTTCCCCTTCTATAAATGGCAGGCAGAGCATTTGGAAAGAAGCAGTGAGGGGTGGAGACCAGGAGACAGGCCAAGCACCAAAGTGGGTGTCCCCAGCAACAGAATAGAAGGAAACCCATTATTTGTGCCTTTGCAATGTGTCCTTAAGTGACCCATTTGCTTGCAAGGTGTCAGGTGGTGAGGTAGTCCACAAAGCCTGTTGCTGTCTGCAAACGTGTGTCTCTGCTAGTTGCTATTTCCAATAGCTGGCGAAATTGAAACCGCCTTTGCAGAAATTATAATAAAATTATTACAGTGAAGGGCATCTGACCTAACCAACTCTATCTTGCTTGTAACCTCCAAGCTGTCCTTTGTTCATTCCTGGGCGCAGGCTGAACTAACTTTGGGAGGAACTTATAGTTTCACTTTGTAACAAAGATAACAACATTCCTTTCACAATACAGACCCCCGTCTTGCCTAGGGACCAGACTGCCTTTGTAGTAATAACAAATTAGCCATAGGATTAGAAATTACCGTTTAGGAGTCATGTAGCTGGAGGTCACAAGATTCTAAGTCTCCCCAATTGCTCCTAGGGATAACGTCACTATTAGAAAATCTGAGATTGGTGCTGAAGATATTTTTCAGACCCTGCAGCTGATGGATCAGCTGGCGTCACCCAGATTGGTAAACTGGCTGTCTGGTCCTGTGGCCCTTACCAAGGAACCTGCTTAGCACAAGAGGACAACTTCGAGGCCCTGTGATTTTGTCTCTGACCAAACCAGTTAGCACTCCCCACTCCCTGGCCCTCTACCCATCAAATTATCCTTTAAAAACCCTAGTCTGGAATTTTCAGGGAGACTGATTTGAGTAATAGTAAAACTCTGGTCTCCCGATCAGCCAGCTCTGTGTGAATTAAACTTTCTCTATTGCAATTCCCCCGTTGATCAATCTGTTCTATCTGGGAAGTGGGTAAAATGAACCTATTGGGCAGTTACAAAATGGGGGTGGGGGGCTGCCTGGGACAAGCACTCCAGAGTAGAAGCCCCTAAAGTAAACCCTCTCCATGAAAAGCCATATATGATGTGGCAGACAGCCTGGATTAGGGAGCTGGGGGAGCCACCCACCAACCAAATACGGAGCAGTGGGGAAGGGTCAAGGTGTGAGGCAGACTGGGGAAGACAAGGAATCTAATGGAATCTGACCCAGGCCATTCCCTGTCTCCCTGAGGGGAATCAGAGGGTTGGTGCTTTTACAGGGATCCTATTCCCAAAGCAAGGGTTTTTCCCCTTAAGATAGTTCTAAGGAAGGCAACACCTAAGTGTGTTCAGTGCTGGGATGGCCAGGAAGTGGAGTAATAGGAAGAGAGCTGGAGGCAGGAAGTGGGACCCTTTGGCTTTGTGTCTGGATTTCAGTGTATCTGGACAAGTGCCTTTCTACCCTTGGCTTTCCAAACTCACTTATGAGGAATGAGAATAGTCAGTTTAATGGCTATTGAGTGCCTGACACTGTGGAGAGAACAAAGGGAGTGCCAGGTAATGTGCCTGACTGACAGGAATTTCTGTCTGGTGGGAGAAGGCCTATGTTCTGGAAATACTTAACAAAATGTCAGTGGGTCTGTGAGGTTAAGAGCCAACATGAGCAGTGTAGACAAGAGCTTTGATAGAAAGGAGAGAGCGATAGAGACCAAGGAGCCAAAGAAGGGGGAAGATCTGGATAAATGGAGAGGAGCTTTGGGTGCCGAGAACTGCATGAGCAAAGGCAGGAGGGAGTGGTTCTGGCCAGCCTGCTGGTCACTAAGAAAGCTGGTTTGGCTGGAACAAAGGCTGCAGGATCAGAGAAGACCAAAGATCTGCTTGACGAATGAGTCTACTGAGGCCCAAAGCACAGGCTTCCAGGTTCCCATTCAGCCCCAATTGCCCAGAACTTTGTAAAGCTCAGTGCTGATCACGTGAAACCATCCTCAGAAACATGCAGTGGCTCTCCGTTGCCCAAATGCTATCATGGCATACGAGGCCCATGATGATTTATCCTAAACCTACCTGGTCAGCTTGATTCCTGTTCTACGCTTTCAGGCCCACCATATCCACAGAATTACCTCTGGGCCCTGAATGTGCCCTCTACTTTCCCTTCAATTGCATGCTTTTTCCTTTCTTTGGAAAGTTCTCTCCTCCCTCACCATTTCTGCCCACTCATCCTTGAAAACACAGCTCAAGTGCCAGCTCATCCCCCAGCCAGATGTAATTTTCATCTGAGTTTCCACAACATCGTGTACTCTATCTTGGCACCTCACGTTCCACGTTGTATTATGGATATGCAGAGACATCATCCTTCAAAGTAGATACTGCTAATTGGACCACTTCTCACCACCTCCATCACTGTCAGCCTGTTCCAAGCCGCCATCATCTCTTGTCTGGACTGCTGGGATGGCCTCCTGATCGGCCCCATTGTTTCCTTCTCACCCTCTTTAGTCACTTCTCTCCAGAGCAGCAGAGTGATCCTTTTAAAACATAGACCATGTCACTCTCCTGCTCAAAACCCTACAATGGTTTCTCATCACATTCAGATGTTATTCAAGACTTAGTATGAATGTCAAGACCTACGTTATCTGGCCCTGTCTACCTCTCAGACACCTACCACCCTCTGCTGTGCTCACTAAGCTCTGGTCACTCTGTCCTTCTTCCTGTTTCCGCACTATTCCAAGCTTATTTCTTTCTCAGAGTCTATGCACTTGCTGGAGTGCATTTCTCTTAGAATTTACACAGCTCACTCCCTCACTTCATTCCTGTCTCGGGTCAAATATTTTCTCAGAGAAGCATTCCCTGACTACCTTATCTAGAATATGTCTTCTACCAGACACTCTCCACTCCCTTTTTCTTTAGAGCCATTACCACTGTCTGAACCATATTATGCTAATTTGGTTGCCTGTCACTACCATAAGAAGTTAAGCTTTGTGATGTCAGGAACTCCTGTCTTGTTCACTGATGTAGAACCTTCCTTGCACATAGTAGGTACTCAGTTTTATAAAGGAGTGAATGAATCTAAGCTCTGCTACTGAACTATACATTCTTTGAGGGCAAGCACCATGTTTTTTACATTTGAGTCTCCTTCTCCAAGTCCTAGTTTCTTACACATAAGTCCACTCAAATGCTTGTCTGAATTTCAGATTCTTCAGCGAACACCCCCAGCTGCTTTTCCTCCATTAATGTAACTATACCTGTTTAAAAGACATCAGGAAATGGTCTTTACCTATCCTGTCACCTCCAGAGACGACTCAGTCTTCATCACATTGATCCCTGGCAAGTCTACTAGATCACAGCTTCTCCAGTTGTGGATCTCAAGCCATTAAGGCGTTGTGACCTACATTTTTTGATGACATAGAACAAATGAGGAAATAGCAGAGTGTATTGCAGGTTTTAAGGGTAACTGTTACTTTTTTCCACTGTGAGTATCATCAGGTCATGATATAAAATGAACATCTGGCCAGGCATGGTGGCTCACGCTTGTAATCCTAGCGCTTTTCGAGGCTGAGGCGGGTGGATCACCTGAGGTCAGGAGTTCAAGACCAGCCTGGCCAACGTGGCGAAACCCCATCTCTACTAAAAATACAAAAAGTAGCCAGGCATCGTGGCGAGTACCTGTAATCCCAGCTACCTGGGAGGCTGAGGCAGGAGAACCACTTGAACCCGGGAGGCAGAGGTTGCAGTGAGCCAAGATCGCACCACTGCACTCTAGCCTGGGTGACAAGAGTGAAACGCCATTTCAAAAAATATAATAATAAAAATAAAAAATAAAATGAACATCTTATTCTTGGCCATTGTCTAAAAACTTTGAAAGTTCTAGATGTCCCATAGTCATTTTATAGAATACATACTAATACTCTTAATGTTCATATTTAAATAGCTAGCATTTATTGCAGGTTATTTTTGTGCTGGGCACCTGTGGTACACTGTTTCACATACATTATCTCATACAGTCCTCATTACAGTTCCAAGAGGAGGGTCTTATTATAATTCTTATTATTTTCATTTAACAGAGGAGGAAACTGAGGCTTAGAGAAATTAAGTAATTTGCCCATGATCACAAAGCTGGTAAACAACTAAGCGGAAGGCCCACTTTCCTTACCTGCTAGTCAGCAATCTCTCCAGCAGCATCTATTCTTTAATTTCATGTTCTGGACTGAAAAGCTCCCCCCCCAGCCTTGTTTTATGTCAATAAACACTACTTACCCAGCATTCTGATGGGAGTGTTTTGTTTGTTTGTTTTTGGTTTCGGTTGCCAGTAGGCACCACTGAGGCAAGTGACTGTCATCCTGTTAAGAGTTCCACAGACCTAGAGAGTTTGGGAGTCACTGGTCTCGATGTATTCATGCTAGCCCAGAACTTGGAGAGACCTGGAACTGCAGCTGCTCAGGGGCCACCTGACAGGAGCTGTGGTTTTCACAGAAGGACACAGCCATAGACAGCCCATCGCTTGGCAGGGAGGAAGGTGGGGAATAAATAAGCCGCCATGCCTCCCTCCCATCTTTGGATTTCCCTCTCAGGGCCCCCATTGGCTGAACCAGGGATCAGGAGAGTCTTAATGCAGTCCCTAGAGGTCAACCTCTCAGAACAGAGTGGAGTGAGTGCAGAGTGGATCTGGAGGGTAAATGCACAGCCCCCTGCTTACCATCCTCAGCACCAGTGCAGATTAACACCAATTCCCAAGGCCTTTGAATGCCAAGCCTTGGCTGCCGCAGTACCTCACAGCTCATGACAACTCTCACCTAGCCCTTGAGGACAACATCTGAACGGGCCACGTGGGGCATTGTGCAGGCTTGGGCCACACTGCAAGCCCCTCCTTTGGCCCTGTCTTTAGTCACTGGGCTGCCAAGTGAGGAAAACCAGGCCAGAAAAAGAACCAGCCCCCCTCATCCACCTAGGCATTTGCTGCTCTGCCAGCACTTGGGCATCTTGTCCGTGATCTAATCATGGATGAGGTCAGGGGGTTTTTATACAGTCTAGGGATTTGACTGTGAATGGCAGAAATTTCTTCCTGCCAGGATTTTGCATGCTTCCAAGCTGAAACCTCCTGGAGCAAGGAAGCAGGACAGAGTGTGTGTGTGTGTGTGTGTGTGTGCGCGCGCATGCACGTGCGTGCGTGCGTGTGTGTGTGTCAGGGGAGGGGGCAGAATGAAGGCATGTTCTGAAGGCATGTTCCTGCTCTTCATACTTACCCAGCCTTTACAGGCAAATGTGTGACTGCAGTTGTGGCTAAAATATGAATGAATGTGGTGGTGTGCAGGTGCATGAATGACTGTAAGTTTCTGTGAATGAATGTATTTGTGATGAAGAGTGCATGGGAGCCCTTGCAAGCTGGGGTAGTGGTTTGCAGGTGCCTGGCTGGCTGGCTGGAAGCATCTACTGATCAGTATCTTTACCAAAGTCTATGAGTGTTGGGTTGAGGGGGGAGGAGGGGAATATTCTGTTTTCTCACAGCACCTCCCTTTTGCTGCTGCCACTGCTGCGTAGCAGCATGAACCATTGGCAATTGCCTTGTCCTCCCTGAAGCCCCAGAGAAGAAAGTCGGGGGAAAGACAAGCGAAAAGATGTGGTCAGTCTGTCGTCAGTTGAAGGCTCCTCCAGGCACCAGGAATTGTCCTTAGATAAACTCTAGTCACAGAGCCTCCTGACTAGCCCGTGGGGCTGAACAAGGGGCAGATGAGTGGTAGCTCAGGTTAGATTTTCTCTGACCTCTACTCCCCTGACCTACTAGCCTGGTCAGGCAGAATTATTCATATTCTGTGCTTATCTGAAATGTTGAGATTAATAAGACCATCTTCCCTTCTTGTCTCCCAACCAGATTTGAGGGAATGAAAGGAGGCGCCGCATTCTTTTAGGAAGTGGTGATAAGCAAAAATGATTGGGTAGTTACCAGTTGAAAACCTGATTTCATGAGCATATTAAAAAAAAAAAATTAAGGGCCACTTAATTTGAAATCATATGATTTAAATCCATTTTGGGCTCCTCTTCTCCCCCACTGAAGGTCCCCCATAGCTTTTGCCATCCAAGTGGCCTCTGTGAGGGCCCCTATACCTGATGGCCCCAATTAGTCCCCTCATTAACAGTCTCAGCAGAGACCAAAGTCTGAATAGGTCAGAGAAACCAAATTCTTCTATCATCCTGAGGCCCAAGTGAACCTATCTGAGGAGGGCAAGTGAGGGAGGGAGGGCTGAGAAGCAAGAAATGTGGGAAATGAAGACTTTGCAAAACTATTGTAAACTGCCTCCTCTGAAAATAGAAAACTCCAACATTCCCCAACCACCCCCTCTCCAACAAATACTTTGAAAGTGGCAAATCTCACCCACTTTGCTTCTGTGGGGAGGCACTCTGTATTCACATATATAATCCATAAGTATTTATAAAAGTGTATAATTGTGAAATGGACCAGTGAAAACTGTATTGTTAGCTAAGTGAAGAGGGCAGTTGCCCCCCCCCATAAAAGGCAGATGTTTAAATAAATGCAGATTTTTAATAATACAATATCATTATCAGATTTCATACTTAGGTCCCCCAGATGAAACCTAAGCCTGTTTTGGTGGACTGCTGTGCCTTTCCTGCCAAGCAGCTACAAGAAGGAAGGAACATCCCAGAACCCTTGCTTATGAATGCCCTGTCTCCGCTGAGTTTGAATGTACCAGTGCTTCATGTTTGTATGAATGGGGGTTGCATGTGCTGGTCAGAAGCCATGTGAGACACATGGGGGGTGGGGGAATTATGTCTTTAAAAAATGAATTGGAAAAAATGAAACGGAATGTGTGAATGACATAAATGGAGCCCACGGCACCTTCTCTTTTTTATTACCCACCACCACAATAGGGCCCACCTGTTTCATTAAAATTAATTCCTGGCTTTGCAAATATCAATAGATCAATATCTGTACTTGTGTTCCACCCTTCACTGGGACCGGACTGCTAAAAACAGAGAGCTGCAACACAAAAGATACCGCAGTCAGCTCAAGCAGGGGGTTATTTTTAGATCAGAAAAAAGAAGGGAAAGAAAAAAAAACACAGAGGCAGTTCTGGGTTTTGCAATCTAATTTGGTCCCTTTTCTTGAGGAAAAAAAAAAAAAATCCCATCAATGGCATTTTCCATACAATCTGATTTCTATTTGGCTCCTAGAAAAAGAAGAAGAGATCTAGGGCTGAAAATTCTGGAGTTTTATGGCTGATTCCAGCTAGTATCCTTTCTTCACCAGGCTCCAACTGAATTAATTTGATACTATTTTTGAAAGTCAGTGTTTCTAAGGGAGACCTAATGACGCACTGACGTCAATGCAGGTCAATAGCACACACTGCTGGAACTGGGCGTGCTACACTGAGCCAGGGCTGGAGCCTTTTCAAACAGCCCCAACTCTGCAAATATCCCAGCTTTGCAGGGGGAAAAAAGCCAGGGTTTTGTAAGCATTGAGACCCCCACCATTTTTCCCGAACACCTTCAAATTTGATGCATGCTTTTTAGATGCAAAAAAAGAAAGAAGAAAATCCAAACAGATATAATCAGACGCACTGCAGTGCAAAAAAAAAAAAAAAAAAAAATCATACCTGTCAAAGGAACCGTATGTAATCCGCACACACACACACATTTCACATTTACGTTCAGAATGCAATACATATCATTAGGGTCTGTCTATAAATAGACCCGAGCGCGTGTGCATCGGGACTTAGTCCCAAACGGGGTTTTTAAACGTGGGAGATGAGTTCTTTGCTCTGATCAGTTACTCAGAAGGTGCCTGAATGTGTGGGGGTGGGAGCGTGGGAGGGGGCTGCCTCCTCTTTCTCCTCCTTCCTTTTGGCTCTCCCCCTCCTTTCTTCTCCCTCCCTCCCTCTCCCCTCACCTCCCCTCTCCTCTCCGTCTATTCCTCTCTCATTTCCTCTTTCTTTCTCTTCTTCTCCCTCTCTCCTTCAGCATCCCCCCACCCTCTTTTTCTCTCTCCCCCTCCCTCTCTTTCCTCCCTCTCACCCCCTCCCTCTCTCCCCCACCCTCTCTCTTCTCTCTCTCCCTCCAAGTCTGGCACTGAACGCGAACTGTTTTGCTTTGCTCCGGGAAGAGTGCAGACACATAACGTGAAATCCCGAGCTTTTTGCGTGGTGCATTTAAAATGCTTCCTTATTTATATTACCCTCATTCCCTCACCACCCCCCACCCCCTCACCAGTCCTTCCAAATTTCCCTAGAAATCTATGTAAAGCATGCGGAGGGGAAAACATTTGCACAAAAAGTGAAGGAGCTCGCCAAGGTAGGTTATACCATGCACTGTCTTGTGTTTGGCTTTTGCAAAGTTTATGATGTCAGTTGGTGAATGTTTGGAGGAGTAGATTTGTATGACTGACCATGATTACTGTCGTTTTCATTGAACAATTATCTTTGTACAAATTGCCTAGACTTCTTGGGCAGGCTTTCCTGGGGTCTTGTGTGTGTGGTTTTTGCAGGAGGCAAGCCAGCTGGAAGACAGTCCTCTGTTGTTAAGCTGGGGAGGGGGTGCCGTCTTGGCTTCCCCCACCCTAGTGTTCTGTGGTTTGGGGGTGGAGGGTGGAGGGGTATTCCGTAGTGGGCATGTGCTTCTGCCACTTGGCCGTATCTTGGATTGATTCTCATTCACTGAGTGTCTTAATTCTTGTAATTATTTTGCACATGAAAATTTAGTTCCAAAAAGGCTTCATGAAGTCAGAGCAAAGTGGGGAGAGTCGGGGAGATAAAGAATCAGGGTATGGTGGTGGTGATGGGAGTGGTAACATGTCTTGCATAGAGAACTTAATCTTCTCCCCACTATTTGGAGAAAATGCTAAGTCTTTAGTGGGTGTAAGTAAAATAATTTTTGTTTAAAACCTTATTTGTGGGTAAAATGAAATTTAAAATAAATGTTTCCATTGCAAGAGCAAAAACTGCTACAGCTCACAACCACCTGTAGAGGGAAATCTTTATGCATGATATCTTAAGGGCTGGTTGTATAGAGGAAAACCGCCTGAAAAGGCTCCTGACAAAGTTTGCAGCAGGAAAAACAAGAGAGGCTGGGCCCTGCAGGGTGAAGAGTTAAAGCTCGGGGGCGGCAGAGAAGGAGGGAAAGGCTGAAGCTCAGCCAGGGTCTGTCGGTCTGGGGACCTACAGGGTTGGCCTTCCTGCTTTGAGGGGCTGGTGTTGTTACAGAGGGAGCTTGAGGTGGAGAAGCTAAATGGGGCGGGGGCTTGCAGAATATTTGTGTGTCGTGGGAGGAGGGGCGTTCTCTGAGGTCAGGGATTGTATCGTGCCTGGGGCCATGTGACGATAGGGAGGTCACAAGCCAGTTTCTCTGTTGGGTTCTGGTCCTCCCAGCTCCTCCCTGCTGCTGCACAAAGCGAGGTGGTTATCAACAAGTGTTTCTCCTGAGAAGATTAGTTTTGACAGGGACTTCAAGGGGTTTTTTAATCTGGGTAAATCCACCAGGGCTTTATTGTGTGTAGCAAAGAGAATCATTCTTTGTTAGGAAGGAGCTTGGGGAAGAGAGGTGGAGGGATGGAGGGCGGGGGGCTTTTGAACATCAGCCATTAGACCTTGGGGGCCAAAGTTCAAATCCCCCAGAGGGCTGAAAAGGTTGAAAAGGTATCGTTATCCCTTCTCCCACCCCTGCATCTTTCACCCTGAGCTTTAAGTTTAATGGGGAAAATCCAGTGCCTGGTGTTGGCCAAACCTCATCAATGGGAATTCCATGTGTCTGAGAGCAGGATTTTTTTTCATCGAGGGAAGCAGGCAGCACTCTCAGCTGTAGTACTGTAAATTTTTTTCCCCTGCAAATGATCTTCTAGGAAAGCTGAATCACCTCCACTCTGAAAAGCAGCCACTTCTGGGAGGTGGAACACAGGGGGAGGAGGGAATACCCCCTCCTCCATGGTCCTTAAATATCCATGTGGGGGCACTACTTGAATGTCTGGTTCAGATGAACCCGGAAATATGAAGAGGGTTCTTTGGACTGGGCTGGTACTTAAGAAGACCACCTGAGCGGGAATGTAATTCTGAAGGAGTAAGGTAGTGGCTTTTTCTTTTGTGCTGGGGGTGCGGGGGTGGAGAGGTGCAGCTGGCTGGGTCATCAAATTAACATGAGACGGGAATCCTTTCCAGCAGGGAAGTAGGAGATTTGGGGAGGGTGCTTGGAAGATAGAATCAGCATGCCATTGCCACCCCCCACCCCAAATAACCAAAAGGCAGGGAGTAGGCATAGAAATGGGAAATGAAATGTGGGTATAGACTGTGATTAAGCCTACTGTTGCTATGAAGTGCTGTCTCACTAAATAAAGCAGAGAGGATGGTGGCTCGTTCCCTGGATCTGCTGGTGTGAAGTAAAACCAGGCCAGCTGGCCCGACACCCACTGTCCCCATCACTGAAGGTCCTGCTCCAAGAAGGGGGATGGGGAGTCTTCCATAGCCCAAAAAGCATCAGGTTTCTTTGTGTTGCACTTCTCAGAAGGAAATTGTTTCTGTTTTTTGCTTAAGTCAAGAAGTGTTTGTCTCCCTTTGATGTAAAGGTTGTGGGGGAAGTGGTTACAAGAAAAAAAAAAAATCTGGTCCTGGAATTATAGCCATCTGCTCTCCATAGTCCTCCAAGACCGTCAGTATCTCTCTTTGCTCTGAGCTGTGGTTTTCTGGGGACCAAGTTCCAGAAGGATAGCACCTAAAAAGTATTTCATGTCCATCAGCCTTCCCCCCGGAGATCCATGGAAAGACCGCCTCCCTCAGGTTCTAGCAGGTGCCCAGGCACCTGTCACATGCAGACATGTATGTGCAGTGTACATGCACACATATGTGCAAAGACCACAACAATATGTATGTGGGTACCCAGGGTTCTCTCCACATGGGAGCCCATGAGAGCCCATGTCGGCTCATGAGCCACAAACACAAGGAAACAGACCTTCTTCCTGTCTGTCAAGTCTGAAGATGCCAGTTGAGACATGCCTCATCCAGTTTAGGGGTGGACCTGATGTCCCTGAGTGTATGTGGTGAACCTGAATTTGCCTTGGGTTTCCTCATATTCATTCAGGAGTGTCAGTTGCCCCTTCACGCGACGTTGGAGAGCGTTTCGGCAAGCAGGTGTCTACTCATTTATGGCAAGAATGAAGTCCATCTTTTATCTTCATCACCTTGGATGAGCCCTGGCGCTTGCCCTGTTTCTCAAAAGAAACCTAGGGGCAGGGGCAGAGCCGGTTATAAAATTCACGGGGCCTGGCACAAAATGAACATGTAGGGCCCCTTGTTCAAAAAGCAGGAAGAAAGTGCCTACATATAATGCCTTTGTCTTTCTTCCACAGTCTATCTCTAGAATCATCATGGTGGTTTTTTATTTGCTCTTTTTTATGTGGTGCTAAATAAAAATAAAAATTTTAAGTTTTTAGCATGAATTTTACTATTCATCACATATGAATAATACATTCATATTATGTGATGCCAGTTGTAAATGTAAACACAAGAGCATTTAACTCATTTGTAGAATCATCGAAATTACACAATTCACATTTCATAGGTCGTATATGCATAGGTATTTCATTCTTACCAGAACAGTGGAGATGCTGACAAAATGCTCTCCACTGTTTTTATTTCACTTCTTGATACAAGCGCTTTGTACCAGCACTCTCCACCTTCAGCTTGCTGTTGAGGAGAAATAGGTATGGATTGCTGTATCTTCACCTTTCATTCTGCGTCATCATTTTCAGCATGGGTGTTTGGCAAATACAGGGAAGGAACATAAGTAAGAAATGCTACTCTAGGGTCCCTTAGTCATTAGTGTTTCTTAGAACTCCATTGCCTTCCTTCTGCATTTGAAGCAGCTGGTTCAAACAGAAAGCATGACCTCTGGGCACTGTCCGTGTCCCCATCTGCGTAGTCATAGGCTTACTTTCCATTCTACTTACCGTGAGTCTCGCTGAGCTCCCACTGGAATTCTGTACTCCTGGGCTACTGCCAGCATTGTGGGGGCAGGAACGATGGATGGGCACACACATTCTCTATTATCCCATAGACTTCACTTACAAAACACAGGTTCAAAGACATAATTTTCAAGAATTTCAAGCAATAACAGTAGAATCTTAAACCAAGCATGGAGCCCTTCTGAGCCTAGGGCCCTGCAGCTACATAAGTTGCACCTTCCTGAAGTTAATCCAGGTGGGAGGAAGTAAGAAGTAACCTAGACCTCAGGCTGAGAGCCCTATTACTCATCTTCCTTCATCAAGCGAATAATTGTATCTGCAGCAAAAAACAAACAAACAAACAAACAAACAAAAAAAAACTTCAACAACCTCCATTTTTGACCCATTGGGACTTTCTTATCCTCTAACCAAGTCCCACTCTGTGAAAATTCACCACTTCCTGGTGACGCTGTCACACCTTTGAAGGGAGAATTCATCTGCTGATCTCTTCATCAAAGCCTTGGCTTAGAGCCCAAGCCTTGCAGATGAAGTATTGGTTCCAATCTGCACCCACCACTTTCAAGCTTGGTTCCATCCAGCAGATACCCTGACTGATCTGTACGTAGGTTTCACCACCTAAAAGTAATAAAATATACTTGTCTTGATTCATGAATAATTGTGCTAATTATTTAGTGCTTCTTCTTGTTTATCTCAAAACTGCTCTGAGGTCTGCCCAGGGGTCTCCTGGCCCAGGATAACAAGTTCTCAGACATTACTTTGGCAATAAATTCAATTGATGTTGTGGAAGAAGCAGGGCTTGGTGCTTAAAGGGTCAAGGGGAAGATGGGCCTACATTCCTGATGGACCCAATAAAAAGAGTATTTTTCCTTCCTTCATCAACTGCCTTTTGCTCCTCACCTACTAGGGAGCAAAGCTAGAGGGCATCTTAGAGATGTGAGGTGGACTAGTTTGTAAATAAAATAGCATTAAAAACACATCCAACCTAGAGAATGAAGACTATTGACCTTCCATCGTTGGTTCAGGGACTTTGAGAGTTTTTGAGAGTTGTGTTTTTCAGGCTTAATACAGCTTTCCTTTCTAGCCTGGTCCTTCAGGTGACAGCAACACCCTTTTGAGAAATATTTAGCTTGGTCTAGGCTACTGAGAGTACCTAGGAAAAAAAAGAAAAAGAAGAATTATTATTCTTGTTTATTATTTTATAAAACCTTTACTAGACTTGGAGTCTGCTGCAGCGACAGTCCAGTTAGTGGACTGGAAGACCAATCAATGAATAATTATTGACTGTTTACAAATGAGCCTAGCACGGTGTTTGACCCATGGTGGGTGTTTAATAAATGTTAGCTGACTCAGAGTGTGTCTCATTATCGTGGCACTATGTGATAGTGAAAGAGCTATGAATTTGGCATCAAACCACATAGGTTCAAGCAACCATGTGGCTGTATGCTCTTGGGCAAATTATTTACCTTCTTCGTAATCTGCTTATCATACCTAAACAATGGGAGTATTCACATTATAATAGCTACCCCACACAGTTATTTTGAGCATGAAATCAGAAGTGAGTTGGCTCATTTTAAAGCACTCTAGATACGTAAGTGATACATGTGTTTGTGTATATATGTGTGCACAAAGACAGATATTAAATTTATTTTTAAATCCTGTCTTCCTCTCTTTCCCATCTCACTCAGCAATAGAAGTAGGCATAGGTCTCTGATAGGCTGGATGGCATCCTGAGAACAGCGTAACTGTGGACAGTTCAGGCTTTGCAGCCAAGAAGGCCTGCATTCAAATCTTAGCTCCTATATTTGGTTGGTTAAGTGACTTTTGAAAAGTTATTTAAACTCTCTTAGCCTCAGTTTCTTGACACTTAAAATGGGTACCTACCTCAAAAAGTTATTGTGGTGATTGAGTTGATATTTGCAAGGCTTGGCTCAGTGCCTGGCACATACCAAATGTCTATCACTTTTATTTTTTATTATTATTTTAGCTATTATACCTTTGGCCCAGGGAAGCATCAGAAAAATGACTTGGGAACATCTTCTTATGAGGCATGGTGTGGGATGGTATTTCTACCATATGCTTTTTCTTGTTTGGGTAGATTCTTCCTTTTCTGAAGTTAGCAGAGACCTCTTTGACTCTTCCACATACACAAGGACTTCCCTTGGGAGATCTGGGTAAAGTCCATCTTCCCTATACTCTACTGAAAGCCATTGGCCCTACCAAGCAAGGGACAGGCCTAGGCAACTTCTCTGGAGCTTTCACTTCAACTAGGAACTCAACTCTTTTGTCTCAGAAGTTCCCAACCCTGAAAGAGAGGGCATTCAGGTAAGGAGAGAGGGACTCAGTCAATGCTTAGCACAGGTCTGGACCTCAAGTGTGCGTGGGAGAAGATCATCTGCATTTGACTCACAGAAGCCTAGAGGCAAAACTCGAGTGTTCCCTCAGCTGAAGTAGATGTTCCAAGTCCTCCTTGAATGCTGTGAGAGCCCCTCAGTGATTCTCTGGAGGCAGGTACCACTATCTACTCCTCACTCAGGTCTTGTGTTGCAATGACCTCATCTCATAGTGGAAGACAGAAGAAAGTAACCCCTTACCTAGTCCCTACGGACTTATTAAAATTGGGAACTCAACACAAACCTCTGTGTGGCCCATTATGGAAGGTCATACACTAGATTCTCAGGATCCAGCAATAACTAAAACACAGATGCTGCTTGCCATTGTAGCACTCGCACTCCAGAGGTGAGAGAGGCTTTTAACAGTCCACATTCTCCTTTTGGTAGGACCCTTACCAATCCTGTTATGCAATGATAAAGCCCTTGTCTGAACAATGAGCCACCATAGGCTTCTGTTTCCTGTTCCAAACTTACCTGCCCGATGTCCCATTCTGTTAAGAATCCTTTCATCCATGAGTTGATGTGTGTTAATTGGTGTGGAAGTACCAGTTGGGAAAGAACAACTTCTGTCTATTAAGATCCAGATTTTGGCCAGGCACAGTGGCTCACCACTGTAATCCTAGCACCTTGGGAGGCCAAGGTGGGAGGATCACTTGAGTCCAGGAGTTCGAGACTAGCCTGGTCAACAAGGCAAGAACTCATCTCTACTAATTTTTTTTTTAATTAGCCAGGCATGGTGGTGCATGCCTGTAGACCCAACTACTCTGGAGGTTGAGGCAGGAGGATGGCTGGAGCCTGGGAATTCAAGCTTGCAGTGAGCTATGATTGTGCCACTGGTCTCCAACATGGGTGACAGAGCAAGACCCTGTCTTTTAAAAAAAAAAGATCCAGAGTTTTCGTCCCAGTGGTCATTAGTAATATTTAGTGAGAAGAACAGCCTTCTTTTATGTTTTACTGCAATTCGTTCTTTTTTTTTTTTTTTTTTTTTTAGAGACGGGGTCTTGCTCTGTCACCCAGGCTAGCGTGCAATGGTACAATCATCGCTCACGACAACCTCGAAAGATAGGCGCGCGTCACCAGGCCTGGCTATTTTTATTTTTTGCTATGTTGTCCAGGCTATTCTCAAGCTCCTAGACTGAAGTGATCCTCCTGCATCGGCCTCCCAAAGTGCTGGGATTACAAGTGTGCACCACTGTGCCTGGCCCAATTCATTCCATTAGGAGTCCATGGGCTGATTATGTTAGAATGCATGGGCCCTAGAACTATAGGACTTACCCTGACCACCACATCTTGAGTATTAAGAACCAGAGAGCCAGAGAAGACCTGCTCTGCAGGGAGCAGCCTCATCCTAGCCTCAGGTCTGGGGCAGGAGTGAGGATCCCAATTCACTACAAAGGTTATTTGCTTCTACATACTTCTCTATATTTGCATAGATTTCGAAAACAACAGTAGTTTGGGGAGATGATATAAGGCACAAGGGAAGATCAAAATAGCCACTTCCTTCCCTGAAAACTCCTACGTTAGCCACTTCTCCAAAGCTAGAGAGTTTTTCCTACTCTACCTTAACTTGCTAGTTTCTAAGCTCTCAGATTTTTAAAAGCTTAATCATCCATATCGTGCAAGTCGCAGCATGATGAAGGCTGGTCACTGCCGAGAGGTTGATGCATTCCCACCAGGGCTTGGAAGCAAATTGGACCCCAAATCCCTAACCAGAATGAACCTTTCATATGCATGAGCCCCAGATCCTATCAAAACATTAACAATTCTCGAGTTACAATCCCGATCAAAGTTGTGTTTGACTTGTAATTTAACATACTATCTTAAACCAATTGGAACCCATATATTTGCTAATACTGGTGGCCCAGAGCAGCAAGTTATTCCATGAATGAAAACATTTGGTAATAGCTCTAGAGATGAGGGATGAGGATGAGAGGATAGGCCAGAGGACAGGCCAGAATGGGTTGTCTTTCTTCTTTTTTTGTTTTTTCTTTTTTTTCTTTTTTTTTGAGACAGAGTCTTACTCTGTCGCCGAGGCTGGAGTGCAGTGGCACTGTGTCAGTCACTGCAACCTCCGTCTCCTGGGTTCAAGCAATTCTCCCGCCTTAGCCTCCTGAGTAGCTAGGATTACAGGCACCCATCACCATGCATGGCTAGTTTTTATATTTTTAGTAGAGGACGGGGTTTGACCATGTTGGCCAGGCTGGTCTTGAACTCCTGGCCTCAGGTGATCTGCCCGCCTTGGCCTCCCAAAGTGCTGGGATTACAGGCATGAGCCACCACGCCCAACTAGTCTTTCTTCTTATAGTCAGTGGTCATAAGGCCCTTCGAGGAAGTGGCACCTTCATGTTTTCTCCTACATGTAATCAGAAGTCCACCTTCTCACTGAACAGCTTCCCTCCACTGACCTCAGGAAGTGGAGGATGAATAGGAGCAGCCAAGCTAATTAGGGGATTGAAGGCAGGGTCTTTGTCATCTATGATTAAGGAGAGGTGAGTCCTGTGGTATGAGCTATACAGCCTCTGCCTCCCCTAGCTGGTCCAAACTCCAGTGAGTCAACACTGACCCTTAACCAGAGGTGGGTGAACAGAGCCTAGCACAGTTACAATAAGGGTAGATGGAGTGACGGCTTATAGCTACTGAGAAAATCCATTACTTACCCTCAGATTATTCTTAATGGCAGTTCCTGAAAACTCTCTTTTTCCTTTAAGGTATAGGACCTAAAGAATTCTACTCTTAAATTAGGTGTCCCGGCTGTCAGTCTTATAGCTAATTCCCAAATTATGAGAGTCCAATGCATTTTCCAAATATGTAATGACTCCCTTTTGTTCTACGTGGCTTCGCAAGGTATCTGAGATCATCTTAGAAAATGAAAAAAAGGTAAAATGCTTCATCCTAGAGGTAATTTTTTCCTCCTCAGACAGGTTGCACTTGCCCTGTGGAAATGAGACAATGAATGAGAAGGAACACCAGATGCTTCTTCCATCAGTCCTGATTGGGACTTAACAAGGTGTGCCCCACTGCTCAGGTTCCCCTCACCCTTTGAAACTTCTCTCAATGTTGAATGGAACTCCACTTCTGTCTGTTCTGGAGAACCCAGCCAGGGCCTGAAGAAGGGATGCTCTGTATTTCTGAATACCAGCTTCTACACTTAACAGCTATGTTTGACTTTGGACAAGTTATTTAACCTCTCTAAGCCTCAGTTTTTCAACTTGAATGTGGAAATTGTAATAGGGACTGTTTCATTGAGTTGTCATTAGGGTTGAGTGGGATGATGTATACATACCTCTTTGCACAGTACCTGAGATTAATAAATATGGGGTTCATTAAATATTAGCTATTGTTACTTTTGATATCTTGCCAGCAGAAAAGGAGTGAGGCGCTCTCATCAAATATTTTTAACCTTCCTGAATGGCAAGTCTTTGTCTTTTTCTGGGTTCCTTCTGAGCTATGTATCATCCTGTAAGTAGGTGAACACAGAGCCTCTTGGGTACCTAACAAGAAGCCAGGCCACTGCTAATCAAAATCAGGCAGTGAGCAAATGTTAATTGTAAGAAAAACCAGGAAGATCTCCCATCATCTCTTGGGGCTTTTACTATTGCACTGATTAACTGTGAGCCAGACATTTTTTTTTTTTTTTTTTTTTTTTTTTTTGAGATGGACTCTCACTCTGTCGCTCAGGCTGGAGTGCAGTGCAGTGGTGCAATCTTGGCTCACTACAACCTCCTCCTCCCAGGTTCAAGACATTCTCCTGCCTCAGCCTCCTGAGTAGCTGTGACTACAGGTGCATGCCACCACACCCGGCTAATTTTTGTATTTTTATTAGAGACGGGGTTTCACCATATTGGTCAGGCTGGTCTTGAACTCCTGACCTCATGATCCACCTGCCTCGGCCTCCCAAAGTGGTGGGATTACAGGCGTGAGCCACCGTGCCCAGCCCCCAGAACATTTAAAATAATAATAAGATTTGTGCCCCGACACATCAGCCAACTAGTTAACCTGAGGAATTTCAGCAGGGAAAGGGCTGCAGAAAAACTCGGTTCAGAGCTTCAGTAGAATCCATCTTGCTCCCTTTTTGACAGTCACGTTAGGTCTTTTGTCTGAGAAGGATTCCGTGTCCATCACTTAGTTTATCAGAGAATGTGTTTTTAAAGGCTCCTGAGAGCAGGCAAGAACGATTTCCCTCATCCTGTTGCTGTTAAGTGGGATATACAACCATTCTGATGCAAATCTTTTTTGGGAGAGGAAGGTTATCCAGGCTCCATGACTCTTGTATAAAAAGTTTAGGTCCTTTAATGGCGGTGACTCTAGATATTTGTGGGAAGAGAATGACTGGAAAGCTAGAACACATTCAAAATCCAAGGGCCAGAAAAATTTCAAGCTCCAGCCTCAGCCTCAGATCTCCGGGGACCAGCCCCATAAGAACCATCCATTCTAGTCCAACTTGCAAAGGGAGCCCAAGAGTTGAACCTCGGCATGGGACTCAAGATGTCTTTAAAGTTCAGAAACACCTGGATTATCTGAAAGCGGAACTGGGTCCAGGTCCTGTGCTGAGGTCTCCAGTTTTCTCTAAGTAAAAGGTTTCTAGTGGAGAAAAAGCCTGTGGCCTCTGGGCAGAGATTTGTTCTATAGAGAAACGAAGGAAATGTGCAATAGAGAACAGTTTTGCTCTGGAGCTCCCTCTACTGGCTCTTTGATAGAGATCCATCGCAGTTATCCCGCCCTGCCCTCTGGGTATTAATTTAAAGCATCCGAGCATCCTGGCACCTTGAAGCAAGGAGAAAAGGTGTCCTGAGGTGCCAAGGAAGATGAAACTGCAGATACTGGCTTCTTCTGCCTCCTTTACAATTTCATCTAATGTTTTAGGGGTGCCAAGATAGTGCTAAGCATTTTGTGTGCATTATTTCATTTAATACTCACCATAAACCTGCATTTTACAAATGAGGCAGCTGAGACCTGAAGAGATTAAATAAGGTCCTGGCATCACCATAGACTAGTAGACCTCCTTAGTGACCCTCATCGTTCTTATTACTCTCCTGAGTGACAACTCAAGAGAAGCAAGAGTCAACGGACAATGTGAGGTTGGAAGTGGCACTTGCTCTCGTCACCTAATATAAAGAGGCTCTGAGATTGCACCATAAACTTCGTAGGTCCTACAGAATTTCAGCCCTGTTTGTTTTTTTATTATTTTATTTTATTTTATTTATTTATTTAAGATGGAGTCTCACTCTGTTGCCCAGGCTGGAGTGTGCAGTGGTGCGATCTTGGCTCACTGCAAACTCCGCCTCCTGGTTTCAAGCAATCTTCCCACTTCAGCCTCCCGAGTAGTTAGGATTACAGGCGTGCACCATCACACCTGGTTAATTTTTTCTGTATTTTTAGTAGAGAACGGGTTTCACCATGTTGGCCAGGCTGGTCTTGATCTCCTGACCTCAAGTGATCCACCCGCCTCAGCCTCCCAAAGTGGTGCTAGGATTACAGGTGTGAGCCACTGCACCCAGCCTCCTGTTTTGTTTTGTTTTTTAATTCATCCCTCAAGGCAATTAATTACATGGCAAAGCTTTGTCCAATCTGCACTCTCACTGTGATGCCCAGGTTGAAGAAAGCAGGGAACTACCATAGTGACTGAGAAGAGTTTCCATGACAGAAGTGAGGCCTTTTAAAATTTGTGGAACATGTTCATGCCTACTTTTAAAATAAAATTCCATGAGATAGGTAGGGCAGATAGTAGCCCATACATTTTACAGATTGGGAATTTAAGATACTGAGTGCCTAGTTCCAGGTTTTGTTTAGGGGCAAACGGCAGAGTCAAGGCCAGAATTGTCACTCTCAGCTTAAGTTCTGACTTTTTGGTTGGTGTTGGTTGGAACTCAGAGCCTAGCATGGGATTTTTAATTATATAAAATAAAGACTGTGAAGCTACCTTCTGTTTTACATCCAGATCCTTTCCTGAGTCTCTCTGTTTTGGGTTGGTTCATAATTGAGCTTCCTTGATATTGAGCCATTTGGGAATTGGGAATGACATAAGCCACTCATCTTATTACTGTTGGTCTCTCACCAGGTCCACATTTTAGAGATATCTAGGTCCCTGAGAGAATCCCAAATATTATTTCAGTTCTCCAGTAGCTCATGAAGCCGTAAATATTTCACCTCACCCAGGAGAATCAAAGCATTTTCACATTGGTTCTTATTGGGGAGTTGAGATATGGGTAAGTAATAGGAGTCCCATTCCTGCTTTGCCTGGGGTTTGGGTCTCCAATTTCACTGTCAGTGTCTCTTTAAATCTACACAGTGGGACAGTGGCTGCACCAGACATTACTCAGCTCCCACCCCTGACTCAAGATTTTCCACTAGCTGCCCCTTCCCCTAAAAACAGAGTGATGTTATAATGGTATCAGAATGGCACCTGCTGATAACAACACAGAGATTACAAGAGCAGACTTTCTGCAGTGCCTCCTGAGCAATTGGTTGTCATTGTCCTAAACAGAACAGCTAGGTTAAAAAGATTTATCCATAATGTAACCTCCTGGACCTCAGCTATGGGTGGAAGCAACACTTTCTGGTTTGACCTCCTAATACCACAAACTCCACTTTGCCAGAAAAGTGACTTCTTAATGAATAGTCTGTTCAGACCGGCCAATTTGGAGTGTATTCATATTTCGCCACCTGCTGGTAAGACTGATCATCCCCTGGTCCAACTATAGCTTTGAGCATCTGCGCCCCTGTTCCCCCCCCCCCCACCAGGAAAGCCAAAATGGTCCCACCGAAGAAGGGGAGGGGAGAGCCTGGAACTGAACACTCACAGGGAATTATGAGTGATGGAATGTGGATTGCTGACACCATGTCCCTTTCCTCTTGCTTGTTGTAGGAGCGTCAACGACCAAGAGGAGACCAGATGAGTTTTCAAAGCAGTCCTCACACACCCAGGACACACCTCATCCTTTGCCTCGTGCTTTCTGCAATGTTGCTGTTCATGTTCATCTTCCTATTAACATTTGCCATAATAACCCCTTATTGACCACCATTATTCCTCCATCCACCACCCACTCAGCTCCTTCTCTGAGGTGCCCTCTAACGGGCAGTGACTTTGGTCTCTATTTGGCAAATTATGTCCAAGTGGTTAACATTAATTTCTCTTTCTCCTATTTCTCCCTCATGCTAGACTTAGTCCAACACTCAGCCCCCTGTCAGGAAAACCATAGTAAATCCTACTTTCTGCCATAATGAAGTTACAAGACACTTTTCCAGAGCAGTCACACTCAATGAAGGGACCCAGAGTATATCTGAGTGTGATGTAATTGAAACCACATGGAAAGACTAGAAATACCTTGCCCCCAGTCAGATACAGTGAAAGAGCTTACTCAAGACTGGACTAAGATTTAGAATGTAGTGGAGCTAGGGAGGAGAAAGAGAAAGATCTTCAGAAGTGGATTGTCTCTGAATACAGGATGAAATCATCTAGATTTTTTTCTCCAATTAAATTTGCATTTCATTCAACCACATTGCAATGGCTTCATACTGGGCATTTTCATTTGAGACCCAGGCTTTTCTTCATGGGTCCTGAGCCACAGGTTCCTGGATGGTGAGGTAAGTGGCATTTGCCTGCACTGTCTAAGGTGATTTGTAGTGCTTTGATAAACCCTGTGCTGATGAGTCAGATCCACCCTGTTACACCCTAAGATTTGTCCTCTATTGGTCCCTCTTTACCCAAATGCTCTTCAGGGATCCCAGCCCAGATGTAGATGTTAGTCCAGCCTCACAATGTTAATTTAGACCTCTATAAAACCAAAACAGATCCTGAGGATTGATCAAACCAGAATTTGTTGACGTCATAGTAATCTCTTTCTCAAAGACAATCACTACTACAAAAAGTGTAGCTCTCTGAAAACCCACCATATGTAGAAGGTGTATTTTCTCCCTTCCCCTTTTCTTTCTACTTTTATAGGTAAGCTAGCACTGATGGAAGATACCAGGTTTTCAAATGTGAGCTGAAGGTCTCTCTTCTCATGACAAGATTCAGATCCAATTCATTATTTAACTAATAACCTTTCCAATAAGTATAAAAAATCTTGCCTATCCAGCAGATATGTTAGTCCATTATTTCTCTATGTCTCACAGCCTATACTTATTGGACTAGGAATTAAAGAAATACAATCCCCATTCTTTACTCTTGGCCTACCAGATACAGTGATCCAAGCTTAGTAGATGAGCAGCTAATTGCAAGGCTGCTTTAATAGTGAATGAATAAAAAGTTCTGCTAATTCAGGCCTACCCAATACCCATGAATTTGTGATTGAGCTATCTCTCGACCTGCTGAATTCAGGAAAATAAACAACTGTCCTTCAACCACAAGGTTAAGGCCGAACGCATGCAGGTATCTCTAAGCATGCTTCAGATTGTTCTTTTTTCTCTGTGGCCATGCTTTCCAACCCCTGACACCTTTCTATTTAGCCTCTGCTAAGCTCAAGTGTACTGGAATCCTGATACCTGCCCCAGCCTCAGCCCCCTATCATGTGCTTGCTTTGGCTCCCCTGTCTTTGCTGAGATCCTCACCATGAAACCAACTCTAGATGTCCCTGAGTGACTCTCTAGGTTCTCATTCTCCCAAATGTGCCTTTTATCACCAAGGCATGGGAAAATCTATCATCTGGTTCTCCAAGGTGTCCAGCAGTTAGAATGGCTGAGAGAACAAGGGCATTTGAGTTTGCCCATGGATAATGGGGTTGTGCGAAAAGCAGATGTTGTCTCAACTGTTCTGAAGTTGAACAATGTAACTACTTTCAGGTGAATAGACTGTTGAGACTATTTTGAGTTGTTGATGGCAACCAAAAAAAAGTGGGGGAAGGGGTGGAATTCCAGCCACTTTCCTCCAGCAACCAGTGGTCCTTAAAACTTTCACCCTCAAATCTCCAAATATGCTGGCTTCTAAGAAGTGCTTCCCAAGACCGAATATACCTCTTGATGAGGGTAAGTGATGAAAATGTGTATTTAACAGGGGGAGGGGATCTTAAAATAGCCTGAATTATGCATGCTGTGGCCTATCTACCGCCACTGGGATAATGGCTCAGCCTATAAAGTTTTCAGAATCAGAAAAATGATCAGAGATGCTAGTTTCTAAAGGAGCGTTGGAGGACTAGGATAACTAGCTAACTCAAGATGCATGTAGACTTTCTGCTGTTCTTACTTTAGGACAGCTTTCTTGGAAGACTGGACCAGAGAGTTCCTAATTCTTCCCTAGCACCACCTCAGGGGCATCCTCGGTGTGGGTGGAAACATGCTTGGATGCAGCAGCCTGAATGAATCTCAAGTTCACTGCATGTCCACCACAAACTGGTTGGTTTCAGACAAATTCCTTGAGTTTTGGATGGGACTGAACAAGCTAGGGCTTTCCTTGAAATAGGATGGAGGGGTCTCTTCTCAGAGACAGATAGCGTTGTTCAAGGGGCATCTATTGGCTAACAGGCTCCTTAGGAGGAATAGATCAGTCTCGTTATTCAGAAAATGTCTGAGAAAGTCCCAGACACCTCCAACTCCACATGATGGGGAATAGACCTGGAATATTAAAGACCAGAGATTGGAATAGAGGCAACATGATGGAGTGGTGTGGCATGAGTGTTGGAGCCATACAGATATGAATTTGATCTGATCCTTAGTTTTGTAATTTCAAGCTCTAAGACTTTTGGAAAAGCAGCTTAAACGTTATGGTCTCTATTTCCTTAGCTTTCAAATGGGAAAAGTAACAACTGTTTTGGGAGTGATTCCTATGCTCAACAAGCCTAAGGGGTAGGTACCATTATCATAATGACACACAGAGAATTGCCTTAAGGATTAAATAAACCTTCTTATGTAAAAGTGTCCGGCACAGTGTCTGGCATATAGTTGAAGCTGAAAAACTATTGGTTTCTTCTCTCTCCTCTTTTCCTTAGGCCAAAATAGTTCTGCTCCCTGATGAAGACACCTTTAGGAAAAGAGGAATCCCTTTCCTAGACTTCCTCCCTGAGGGACTTCCCTTGGTTGATATCCTGGGAGCTGGACTGTTTTTCCTTCTCCAAATCCAGTACCTTACCCTACTGGCATTTTTTGTGGTGCTTGGGGAGGAGACAGTCGATGCAGGCAGGACGTTTCTGGGCTTCGCTCACCCTGAAAGAGAGGAGACTCAGTTCTTTTCAAGGGCTTCGTGACAAGCAGCCTACTCCCACAAGCCCTCTGGGGGAGCATTAGGGGGAACGAGTCCTCTTCATGCTTGGGGTGCCCTGTAATGAGTTGGCAATGCAGAGGCGGTTTTCACCTTGGACAGGTTCCACATCAGTCTATTCATTCGCAGGGTCTTTAGCTTGACTGCTCAGACAGGAATTGGGCACCACAGCCCTTAGCACAGGATGATAAGACAGCTCAGGAAGCCAAGGTCACCAGCTCCAGCCCGGACATCCTCCAAAGGACCTGACTGAGGAGTAGGGGAAATGGAGATGCTAGCTATGGAGGTCTAACTTTCTGCAGATGTTTCTGCGGAGCTTCCAAGCCGCTCTCGCTCTGTCTTGATTACTGGATCGAGACAGAAACAAGGCAGAGAGGCGCCCTCTTCTGGGAGGGAGGAGCAGAGACATTGAATCCACCAGGAAGCCCGCGTTACACTAGCATAATTTTGGCTGCTGCCCTTAAAGTTCTGATGTGTATTTCTTCCATTTCCAACGCTACCTTATTTGTTAGGACTAGATTCTGGATTTGCTTAAAAGCTGTTAGTGATTTTAAATGAATCTGTCTTGATCTCAACATCAGACGCAATAACACTCAGCTACTATATACAGCATAGAAAGCAGGTTACATTCTAAAGTGCCCTGCTCTGTGTAGTTTAGGTAGTCCATACAGAAACCATGTGACTTCTGTGAATGTGCCCACACACATGAATTTATGCTTACACATACCTAATCTCATATCTAAAAACATACCTACTCTGTGCCTTTAAAAACATGTTTAGCCTGACATTTTCATTAATCCAAGGAGACTTTATTGAAATACTGCCAGTGTCTCCTGCCCGTCTGGCCACATTTGATGACCCCATGTGATAAGTCATCTTCAGTGCAAGAACCAGGGCCGCCTCTCTCTCATTGATATTTCTCCTGACTGCACACCTCCCCACTGCAGCAACATTCTCACATGCATACATGCATGCAATAGTGAGCTAAAAATAAACAGCTGCTGATGGGCTGCCAGAGGGTGTCCTCCGTACACAGCAGATGTCCTCTGTCTCCCTTTAGTAGGCACAGCTCAAGCCACAGACAGGAATTGAGGGTACTGGACGGGATAAGCTTTACCTCAAATCTCTCAGGCAAGTTACAAAGAGTAGGAGAGCTTGAAAAGGGAGATGACAGCTGAGGCCCATGATCATTCTCTCCCAGGCCTTGTGCCCCAAATCCAAGGGATAACCTCTGGAAAAGTGTTTACTGGCATCAAAGGAAACCATTGCAGGGAAGGTTGATAATTAGGGTTAAGAAACAAGATCAGCCATTCCTCCAGCCATGATTGTAAATAGCTCTCTGCTTTTGGTTTCCCCCTTTCAGGGCAGAAGTTATCCAAGTGGATCTAGAATATGTGTGCATTTAAGGAGGATGATTTGTGTGCATGTGGTTTTCTTCACATCTTCCAATCTGTAAGAATTCTCCCTACCTCCATCACTCATCAATCAAGAAACCCTTTGTCATGCTGAGGTATGGCATTTCTTCTGCTGAAAACCTCAGATTCAGACACACCCCACACACCGTGAGACACACACATCCACACACACATGCACACCCTTCCTCACCCTTGGGAAGCAAGCTCCATTCAAATTGGTTTAAAAATAGCACTAATCCATTGAGCTCATTTTTCAGGGACGTTATTTTAAGTAGAAAAAAAGATATCCTGGTCTTTGAGAGGGAGAAAGGGTAAACGTCATCTCGCCTTAAAAAGTCCTGATAATGTCGCTGGAGAGTAAGCATTTGCAGTCTTTGTTGAATTTTCTCCTCCACCCACCATTCAACAAAAGTTGTTTATTCCCGAATACCGTGCCATCTGGGTATTTATAGAGGTGAGTTTCCTCTTCAGGTGGAGAGCAGAAGGGAAAGCCGCAGTAGCAAGCCGGACACTCCCCTCTGGGCACTCCCCACCGCCAGAACTGACGCCTTCGAGGGCGGTGGATTTGTGAATCAACTCCTCCTTCCCCCACACAGGGGAGCCCCTAAATGGCTGCTGGCCATTTGCAAAGGGTTGTGTGCATGTGTGTATTTAATTGCAGGCTTATTTGTTTCTGCTCTGGGAGTCTGTCCGTCTCTCTGTAACTTGGATCATTGCTCTCTGGGAAGCTGTATAGCTGGCTGATTCCGTGGGAGACCAGGCAGGATGCGTGGGCGCAGGAAACAGAAGAGGGAAAAGGAGGGAGAAAAAGAGAGCAGGAGAGAGAGAGCGGGAGCCTTAGAATCTGTTATTTGCGTCACTTGAAGAGCCGGGGCTATCTGCCCAACAAACACACAGAATTAATCCGAGTTATAGCTATAGCTGTCTATGCTACAGTGACCAGACGAGAAAGGGCGGGGAAAGGACGCGCGCCGGAGTCTGTGCACGGTCGAGTTTGCATTGGGCGTCTTGGGAGGGTTTGGGGAGGGGGCTGTCTTGCTGGGCACGCCCCTCGGGGCCCCGCTTGCCCGGTGCAGACTAGGCTGCAGCCTGCTCTGCAGCTGCCCAGCCCAAGCCTGGGGTGGCGCCCGCCTCGGCCGCCTCGCCTGCTCAGTGGCTGCGCCGAACACAAAGCGCTGTCTCCGAGCAGAAGCGTCTTCTCAGCTGAACCAGACCCACCAAAGAGGAGAATCTGCACGTGACGTCAGTAGCTGATGACTGACGCAGGCTGGCAAAGGAGACTCAAGGCGGCTGCTCTGCGCTGCCTTCATGAGTCTATTTTCTCCAGCCCCCTCGTAGTGAATTACTAGAACGCAAAACACACACACAGACACACATATGCAGCTTTCAAAATATACATTTCCAAAGGCGGTGTGTTGCAAACACAACGCGATTTTGCAAAGCGTGGGTGGGAAACGTGGGAAGGGTATGGATGTGTTTTTTTTTTCTCTCATCTGGGAATCTCCATCGTGGATAGCAATAGCTTCTAGAGCTCTCCTGGGAAGCTCCTCTGGGGAAGGGGCTATGGCCCCCACCCCCTACTTTCCTCAGCATGTAGGGAATCTGATCAATGGAGACATGCAGCTCTAAGAATACAACCACTCCGACGCCTTCTGCTCGGGGAGACTGCGAGGAGCTTGCAACAGGCAGAGACAGATGGGAGTTAACGGGAGGGAGGGAGAATATAAGAAATATTTGGGCATTTTTCTGATTTGAAAAACATTTTCTGCAGTTATGCAAGTGAGTCTGGTGGTGCAGGGAAAAAAAGTGAGGAGGGGGCGCTTAATGCACATTTAATGTTTTGGACGTAAGGTTCCAGCGAAATGCCTTTGTGTGTGGAGGTTTTTTCAGTACTTGCTAAAAATAGCATCAGGGTTTGATCTTGTTCCAGAAATAAACCGAGGGCTGTACTGGGATAAAAAGCCAGCGCGGGTGGAAGAAAACCTGGACATCACCGCATTCCTCCCCCCACAACTATGTCTGGAAATTAATTGTTGGATTTTTCCTCTCCTCTCTCCTCTTTCCATCCACTTTCTCTTTTCTCCCCCTGTGTTTCTCTTTCTCTCTCTTAAGGAGTTCCCGTTTGGGTAAGTAATATTATGTCATGTGCATGCCGCAGACTGTGAGTATGAGCTGACGCTTACTTTGTGCATGCTCCGGGGTTCTTTTTTGGCTGCCTTTTTCGCCCCTTCTAAAGAGGATAGTGGGACTGAGTAGGGGGTAAGGGGTGTAGCTGTGTGCGTGTGTATGTGTATAATGAATTTGGGGCTGCATGCAAAGAAACCGAGAGAGGGAATTCTTGCAGAGCCGGGAATCACCCTCACGAATCTCTGAATCAATAGCGGCTGCAACTCTCTCTCTCGTTATGGGTCGGCGCTGTTGAGCTTGGTTTTCTCGATGGCCCCCTCCCCTCCCCATTTTCTCTGTCTTAAAGGGTGGCCAGACACGACTTAATGGGCCATATCTCTGAGAGATTAATGGAGACTGTGCAACATAGATCAAAATTGCATGGATGGGGTTGGGTAAAGACAGGGAAAAATCTCTACTCCTTTGACAAACCTCCCCGCTGGCTCCGGTCCGGGAACTGAGGACCGCCACCCTAGTTCGGGCTGGCCCAGGACTCGGTTGCTGTCCACGGAAGATAGGTGCTGAAAATGCCTTGGTCCTCAGCGAGTTCAGTTCCGAGCGCCAGGGGGGCGGGGTTGGCGCCAGCTGCGGGTAGCCCCGCCCTGGATGCAGGAGAGGGACACGGGGATGAGGGGGTTAAGGATGTTCAAAGGGGATAGTCGTGACTTCGGTGAGAGCTTTGGGGGAAAGGAGGGGTGAGTGGGAAGGAAAGGAAAAAAATTTAAAGAAGGGGGAGCGAAGTGTTAGATTCGAGGATGAGTCTAGGCCGGGCGTTTCAGGAATGGAAGGCCAATGGCTCACCGGCTTTCCCTGCAGAGGCCAGGCACTATCCGGGTCTCCATTCCCAGGATACCGCACCTTCCCGCCAGTGGGTTTGAAAGATTTCTCCTCGGTGATGGTGACTCTCAAAATAACAGGCTAATAGGTTGCTTTATTCGGACCCTCGTCCCCTCCCACTTCATGCCCCCCGTATCCCCGTATTCTGTAATTCCCGGGAGGTGTGTAAGGTAGTGTGGTGTGACATTTTTCTTATTATTCCCCCTTTTCGCATGCTAGTCATAGAAGCCCCAAGTGAGTTGGTGGAATGAGTGAATTAGAAGCCAAAGCACAGGAGTTGTTGGTGCGATGCGCAGAGAATCCAAGCTAGGGAACATCGCGGGGCGCCTTAAAGCCAAAAGCCAAAGGAGTCTAAATCAGCCTGAAGGGAAATTGGGGAGGAGGTGTTCTCTAAGTTGCCAAATGTTATTGGGAATACCATCAACTCTCTGGGGTTGTGGGCTGGACCCAGACTGAGATTCACTGCAATCAGCTCCAGACACTTTGGCCGAATCTGTGGCCAGACAGGTGAGGAGGGAGGAAGGTTATCAGAGGCAGAGGGGGAATGAATATCACGCGCACACAAAGACATTCATGCTGATTAACTCCAGGAGAGGGAGAATAAAAGTACATCCTCAAGCTGGCCCATGAGGATGGGCTGTAGACAGTGGGAGAAATGAAGCACTCTTGCAGGTCTGCAGTAAGCTTTGTGTGCATGCAGGAATATTTTATATGTTTATTTAAAAATATAAACTTGGGACGGTGAGGTAAGTATTTGTGGTGGCTAGCCTTCAGGAGAGAGGAGACCAGGTCTCTCTGCTTCATTCACCCCTTCCCCTCTGTCAACAGCCTCTGGCTTTAGTGACCTGACCTCCACACAGGGTAACCGGGGTGCAGCCTGGGCCGGGGGATGAGAGGGTGGGTGAGTTATGTTTAGCTCAGAAACCGTCCCTCTCTCGGAAGATTCCCTGGCTGAGACTGAGTATTCAACTCATAATAGTAACAAGGGCTGTTACCGATGTGCAGAATAACACAAATAACGCTGCAACCCACACTTTGTCTTGACAATTCAGTTCAAACCAAAGCTGCTCACAGCCTCTCGGCCCACCCCTCGGCCTCCTCGTCATTCACGGGGACCTACTCCTTCCCTTTCCCAAGCCTCGCCCCTCTCAGCCCTGCAAGTTTGCGTGGTTGTGTTTACAAATTCTGCCACAATTGCAAAGGAAATAGGGGTTGGGGGAGCGGTCGGGGCGGGAGTGGTGGTAGCGCAATAAAACACTTGCAACACGTGGAGCGGTGGTTGGGGGGAGGTGTCCAAGAGTCAAGAACGGGGCGGAGGGACACCCCATGTCCTCATTTCCCCCCCCCCCCGTTCTTCCCCACCCCTTCCCATTGCTTGGCACAATGCACAAATTTACCCCCCGAACTGGATCCTATTAAATAATTCAATGGTAGCGGTGTAATTTTGGTTGGAACCAGCACGGATTCCCAAGTCGTGACTGCAAAAAGTGAGTAATGCGCGCTGGCTGCGTCATGGCTCTAGTCACAGTTCATTCCGAACTGAGAAGGAATCGTGACTTCGCCTGGAGACGTCCCCTACATGGGAGATGGGGGGCGGGGGGCCACCAAATCAGTGGGGACGGGGGTGGGGGGAAGACCTATCCAATGAAAACCGCTGCCAGGGGGGCATTTGAACTCCGCCGCTTGCTGTCTCGCTGTCCCCTCTCTGCCCCGCGCACCTCGCTCCCTCCTCCCGGCCGGCGCTCGCAGTGGCGCGCCTGCTCGCTCTCCCGCTACCCGACGAGTCCTCAACAAGTTGGAGGAAGGCAGGAACGCAGGGGTTAAGCTCGGAAAGCCGCAATTACCAAGATCGTGACCCTCCCACACAGTACAGTAACTTATATACTTACCTGGAAGAGCCCGCTTTGCCGCCGGGCAAACACCCGTGGGGGGCGGGGAGGGGCCGGAGGGAGCTGGCCGGCAGGAGAGGTGCTCCTTCCAGCTGGCTGCAGTGCGGACGCGACCGGCGCGCTCCCGTGGCCCCCAGACCGAGGTAAGGAGCAGGGGGTCGGCGCCCGGGTCGGCTGGTGGTCGGTCGGCTCACTGGTAGTCTGAGCAGAACTTTTTTTTCCCAGTTGCCCCGCGCCGCGGCGGCGGCCGGCGCAGACCGCGGAGCCCCCTCCGGCGCGGCGGGCGCGCAGACGCTCGGAGGGTGTGTGCTTGCGTCTGTCCGTCGCGGAGCCTAGGGGATGCCGTGGGAGGGTGAGTGGGTCGCGGAGCTGCAGGAGGGTGATGGTTGGGCGAAGGGGGTGGGTCGACAGGGACTTGAAGACAGTGCCTCCACCGTCTAGAGATGTTTTCTCCGGGCGTGCTGGGCAAGGGTGGGAGTGTGTGTGTGCGCGCGCGCGCCCGCCCGCACGTCGATTCCAGGGTGCCAAAGAACAAATATGGCAACTTTCCCCCCCAAGTTCTTGCAATGTTTGCAGTAACCCATCCTGGTGAGGTTTCCCCCACTGGGGGACTGTACTGCTAGGGAGGGAGATAGTCAGGACGTCCCTTAGCCCACACCCTGCTTAGGTACTAATGGGGGGAGGGGCAGGAGAGGACGTGGGAAGGGTGGCGCTGCACTGCGAAGAAGGGCAACCCCTCAAAGTTTGGATGGATGGGATGGGGGAGGGGACCGAGCGGGATGGAGGAAGAGGGAGGGAGGGAGAGTGAGGGAAGGAGATCTTTCTCCCTTTTCTCTAGTCTTCCCTCCCCTCCTTTCCTCCTCCCGCAGAAGGTGGAATCTCCCGTCGTTTTGGGGTCCGGCAGTCAATGACGGGTTCGCCCCTTGTTGTTCCCCCTAGCATTCTGCAGAATGGGTAGAAAGTTGGTGGGGAGGGGAGGGCTGCAGCTTTGAAAGGGCACCTGAGGCGAATGGGCCATTAGACACCCAATATTGAGACGGTTTGGGGGAGGATGCGGAGGGAGGAGCTTCACCTTTCTAGTTGAGCATTCAGAACTTTGGGTGGGGAAGGGGGTGTTGAGACATTCTCATTTTTTCTAGAAATAGGCTGACTAGTGTGGAGTTTGGGTTTATTTTATGTTCATCTTTGTCATTTTTCGTCTGGATCTTCTGGCTTGGGTCCGGTTGGGAGAGGTCGCTCTCTTAAACCTCTCTTTCCCAATACATCGCGCTACCCCCTCACCTGGGCTGGAATGGGGAGGGGGTCCTGAACCGCTTTTTTGGTTTTTGGCAACAACAATATTTTAACATGTTCCAATCTAGGTTTTGTTGAATAATTAGAAATGGAAATATTTTTTTCTCCCTCCCCCTTCTGAAAAAAAAGGGGGAAATGTGAGCTCTCTTCTGATTGGTGGGTGACGATTTTAGCCCGCACCAATGAGCTGGCGGCCTCGTCTGTATTTATTTAGTGCTCTGGGGGAGTTTTTCTCTTTACGCAGCGCCTGTAGTCACGGCTGGAACCTTGGCTGGGGGACTAGGAGGGATAAGAGGGGATTCGGGGGGAATCCGAACTGTACCTGTTCAGAGATCGGCGACCTTGCAGCCGTGGCTGGCGGAACTCTGATAGGGGAATAGAGGGATAGGACAGGCAGGCTGGGAGGCTCCGGGTACTGTGGCGACAGGAAAGGGGTGGAGGCTGGGCTCCGGGATCCCGGGTGCCCCTCCGCCGTCCCCTTCTCGCCCTCCACACACTTCTCTCGGGGCTGAGTTGGGGGATCGCGGACGGTCTGGAGAAATGGAGACACGAGTCCAGGGGTGCGGTGGGGCGGGCGGCGCGCGGAGTGGTGAGGCTGAGCCGCGATGGAGCGCGCTGGTGAGACCCAGCCTGTTCGGCTCCGGGGTTCGGAGACATCCTGGGCTGAAGGCGGCGGCGGCGGCGGCGAACCGAAGAAGCCGGCGTATTCTGCCCTTCGTGAATCTTTTTGCGGTCTGGGCTTGCTGTACATAACTCAATAGCCGGAAGCCCTTACCCCAAAAAGCATTCGCGGAGGGCGCACTCGTCGAGAAGACGGCAGCCATCCAGCGATCGCCGAAGCCCGCACCTTCCCGAAGCTGCTCCATCCGAGCCTTACCCGGCCCTTTCCCCGTTTTCCACGGAAGATTCGGCCCTTTCCCCCCTGTCCTTTTGCGTTCCCGGAGGTTTTGGTCACCTGTCTTTCCTCCGAGCGAGTCCCCCGCCCCCAACTTTTTAACAGACTTTGTATCACAGGGGGAACTGGAGCAGGTGGGGTGCGTGTGTTTTCGGAGAAGTGAGAAGAAGCTAAAATGCAATAAAAGTTTACAGAAGTTGTGTCTTCCCCCCAGCCCCCGCCCACACCACGAATAACCCTTCACTCAATGCAAAAAAAAAAAAAAAAAAAAAAAAAAAGGGATCTGAGCGTAGGGCCAAGTCAGAACCTGGAATATGAATCAGTTTAGAACATTTTGTGGTCGTTTTTGACCCTAATGATCCGATTCTGCAATATGGGGGTCGGGAAGCCCTTCAGGGAGGGACTAGAGGCCCTTAGTATCTTCTGTCCTGGTGCGGGGGACCCGGAGGTGAGGCGAGCCGCCGTGAATTGGGTAGCTCCGAAAAAGAGGGAAAACACCCAGGCACCGCCCGATCCCCGGAGTCTCTTCCTCCCGCGCCTACTTCCAACCTAATTTGGGGCGTTTTGCAGCCTCGGGTCTCCCCCTTCTCCTCTTTTTCAAAACTAAGTAGCACGGAAGGGGGTAAAACAGGCGAGAACTGGGGAAGCCCCCGCAGAGAAGGAGCTTTGGAGAGATGCGGTTGTGCCGGACTCAGACGCTTAGCAGGAGCAGAAAAGCAGCAGCAGCAGCAGTAGCCCCATCCCGGCCTCTCCAGGAGCCGGTCCTGGGGAGGGGGGCAAAGCTGCAGAAGGGAAGAGTCTATGAGTCCCCCTCCTCCCCCTCCACTCATTGCAGTCCTGACCACTTCGGTCGCAAGTGGCACAAATCAGGCCTTCACTACATTCTGCTCCCCGCGTCCTTAGCCTGCTAGGAACACTGCTAGACGCCCTTGCCCTTAGGGACTGGGCCAGAAGGACACACATACACACATGAGTGCCCACAGGGACGGAAACGGGTAGAAGACGGGTCTAGAGACACCAGAGTTCAAGACCCGAGGGCTGCAAAACTTCACGTTTTCGGGGAGGGCCTGAATTTCCCCCGTATCGCAACCACCGTTCTTCCAACAAACTAAACGCCCACCGTCATTACCCTGTCCGCTGGTTAAACACCCGGACTCTACCCTCTCCAGAATTAGGAAGGGCTGCAGAGTCCGAGAGTGCTGGACAGAGTCAATCTTTTGTAGCTAAGACTCTGAGAAGGCACAGAAGGCGAGCACTCCAAACTCTAAGGCTAAATCAGAGCTTTCCTCCCCAGATAAAGGAAATTTTCCCTCCCTGAATGCGTTTTCTAAAAGAGTAAAAAGGTTCCTAAGATCTGCAAAGGAGATGGAGGAAAAAGCAAAAGCTCCGGGGATTTTCCTCCCTGCCTCTCACCTGGGGCCGTCTGTGGAGCGATAGCTTTGCGGAGGGAGAGGCATAAGAACCACGTTAGATTAAAAATAGCTTCACCCTGTGTCCCTTCAGCTCCTCTTTTGTCTTTTGCTTCTTACATACCCCTCCTCTTCCCAGCCAGAAAGCCCTCTTCTCTCCCAAAGCCTGAACCTTCACCAGATTTGGGAGAGAGGTGGCCCAAGAGAAGTGAACTTGCACAGAAGAGGTTGAGCCACCGCAGCGCAGGCGGCTCAGGGTTATTGCGACCCTAGCCCCCTCACTTCTCCCTCCGAGGCTAAGTGTGAGTTTAGGGCTCCAGGGCCCAAGGAGCAATGGCCGAACCCGGCGTCGTGCGGCACCGGAGCGAGTCCTCGCCTCGCCTCGCCTCAGCCAGACAACTGTTGCTGCCTTGGAGAAGCTCCTGCTGCTGCAGCTGCTGCTTGGGGCGGCTGCCCGCCTGGGGCTGAGGCTGCTGACTTTTGATCGGGGCTGCGAGCTTGCGGAAAGGGGTCTCTCATTCTGGGTGGGATCAAAGGAAGGGACCCCTTCCCCCTTCCCTTCACAATAAGTGAAAATAGGTGGCTTTTTGTGGCTTTTGGTGTCTTTCCTTCCCTCCTTTGGGCGGTTATGTCAGTCTGAGCCCAGTGGGAGCTGAGCTCTCCCTCTCTACCCATTTTGTCTTTGCTAAGGAAGGAGGGCAAAGTGGGAGGGGGGTTGACTTTATGAACCCTCAAACTGCCGATGCACATCCCACTTTATAAAGCTACCTCGCCTTTTGAGCCAGGGGCCTGATGGAAACTTCCAGGCATTTGCATGTGATGCCAACCTCTGGAGGCCCTATAGGAGAGGGAGCAGCACCTCGGGACCCCTCCTCACCCCAGGCTACTCCTTCCGGGGTGTGAGAAGTGTTCGGGAGGCAGCTGGGGAAACTTTGTCCCCTGGGCCCAGCCAACAAGCTTAACCTTTGTCTGTGGTAAAAATCAAGACCAGGGGTTATCTCTGGAGCTATGGAAGGGTTTCAGGGGCCACAGAGTCCCCTCAAGGTCACCTGCCCCCAGTGGGGAGAGGCAGGTGGCTGGGCCAGGCAAGGCAGTTTCACAGGTGGTCTTTCTCAGGCCCATTCTGACCACACCCCAGGTGATCTGCTCTCCTGCCTCTTCTCCGCTCCTGGAGTCTGGAGCCAGATTTCCTCTCTTTGTCGGGCCCTCTTGTCTCTTCTATCCTCTTTCCCGGACCTGTGGTTGCTTTCAGTCCCTCTGCCTTGCCTGTCTCACGTTGGAGGCAAAGGCAGAAGCGTGGGTCAATTCAGATGTGCTGGGAAGGCTTGCTATGATCTCAGACCAGGGCCGTCTTCTCTGTCCTGGGGACTTTTCAAACTGGAAGGCTTTGTGGGCATCTCTGAAAGACTCTGCTCTTGCATCAGCAACCATGCCTTGGTAGCTATTAGATGTGCCCCCTACCCTTTTCCTTTCCTTCAGCCTTCCCACTCCTTGATTTCCTGTGAAATGACCCAGCCACCAATCACTCCCATTCTCCTTCTGAGCCAGCAGAGTAACCCTGCCCATCTTTTGACCTTTTCAGGTGGTCAGACCTGTCCTGACACCCAGAGGTCTGCATGAGGGAAGGCCACTGAAGGAGGAGTTCTGAAAGGCCACAGGTGATGAAGAGCTTGGATGAATGAACTTACAAGTCCCAGGTGAGTACCAAGATGTCAGCGCATGGTTTCTTCGCCTGAGCAGACCCAAGGGGCCTCCACACATACTTCCCACTTGATGATGAGATACAGGGAAGCCACAGATCCAGTGCTTGGAGACTGTCCTCAAAGGCTTAGTCCTTGGCAAAGGAAGGCACCCATCACAGAGGTTACATGAAAGGGCACAGTACCTGTCGCATGAGGCATAGGACTGCATAGGACTTCCTGTCCTATCCTCTAAACAGGACTTGGGCCTGTGTGTTTAGGAGCTTCCAAACCCCCAGTACTGAGGGGTGTAGGCCCTATTCAAGGGGCCCACTGTTCCTTCTTCACCTCCACTTCCTGGACCATCTCGGGCCTCTCAGGGGCCCAGGGGATGGGCAGAGTTGAAGGGTCATTTGCATGCCAAGTTTCTCTGAGGATACCAAACATTGTTACATCTCCTTAACTGGAGTTCAGCCTAGGATGCATGGGAGAAGTTTTAGGCTCTGGATATTTTTTTTGAAGGGTAAGGCATTAAAATCTAAATGCATTTACTTTTCCTATTAACCAGCAAAATCTCTTGCTATAGAGCTTTTGTTTAGCTGCCTTTCTGAGCTTCAAAGTCATACTGTGATTCTTATTGGGGATTTCAGTTCAGAGCTTGGCAGAGAATTTTGAAACCCCAGGGCTGTTAGATTTGTGAGGAAAGGAGAAACCAAGCTACCTGCCTAATCCTTGGAGGTCATGTGAGCCAAATGTGGGAAGCTGCCAGAAATTTTTAGAGGGAAACTCGAGGCTATGGCAGAATAGAAGCACATTACATGGAAGATCTTCAGATCATTATACAATAGATCTATTTTCTATATTAATTAAATGTCTGCTACATGGATTGTTGGAAATTTTTATATTTTAAAAGTAGAACTTAAATAACAAGTAAATTGACTGGAATCATCTATAATTCCCAGCATGTAAAGTGTGGATGAGGCCATCAAATTGTTAAATGAGCCTAACTTCTTTTAAGTTCCCCTTTTGAATATGAGGACCTGAAGTTTGCAGCATCTGTCTTTGGGCAATAGGGTAGTTGTTAATTCCAAGAGTTTCACATCTTCCTTCTCCCTCCTTAACTGATAGTTCAATTGCACTGGGAGGAAATCTAAGAAAGTAATATGATGGGGGGTGATTTTCTTGCCTGAAAGGTAATCTCTTCTAAATTACGTTTGAAAAAATCCATGGATAGACTAAACCTCAAATTTAGATAGAATATGTAGCATGCCAAAGCTGGAAAGAACTGTAGAGTATATTCAGAGAGAGACTAATCTCTTCATTTTATAAATCAAACAGGTTCAGAGGGGTTAAGTGATTTTACCAAGGTCACACAGCTGGGGCTCAACCCCAGGTTGTTTATTGTGTTCTCTGGGTATTTTTTTTTTTTCCCACTAAGCATTTCCTATTACTACCAAATCATACAGATAATCCGTAAACATAATCCAGGACAACAGAATGGATTCCCTTTGAAAATGACTGGCATTTAGAATGCCAGGGTTCAAAAAAGAGTTTAAAGAAAGTTTCTTCTGCTTGCAATTAGCATTCTGGGGGCATCATTAGGAGGTTAGGTATGGCTGTCATCTCTTGTCTCTGACACGGCCTAGACCTCAGAGCATCCATGTTGCCTTGGTCTGCTGAGGAAGGCATTAGCACAAGAAAGTTGCTGTGTCATAGAATCCCAGTATTGGTCTTTTTCAAAACATTTGCTAGCATGAAGCAGCTCCGTAAGGCATGGGTCCCTGTCTCTTATTTCTCTCCTCTGGGTGGCAGTTGATTCTCATCCTTCTCGTCTTGTGGGGTTTGACTGAGAGCTGTTAAGAAGGTAGTTAGACCCAGGATCTCCTTTATAAGCAAGAAGGCCCTCATAAGGAGGTTTCAAATGAAGTGAAGATCTGTTTGATCCTTATCCCCAAGATACTTTTTTAGAATGCTGCAGATCACCTGCTTGTAGGACAGCTGCTTGGCCTGGTCAGTTTTAAGCTCATTATTTACTGCCAAACCCTGGATTGAACTCCACTATTTCAGCTTTACATATTTCTACCAATATCAGCCACTTCGAGCCCATATTAATCATGTCTTCAGAACATGAGAATAGTAGTCATGGTGTGTGTGCTATCACAAATAAATTATTCTGGTGGCCTTTTTCACAGTCTCTCCCTGCTGTTTGCTCCCCCTACCTCCCCGCGCTTTCTGACAACTTCTAACTAGGAAATAAGATTCATTTCTCTGCTTAAAAAGCAACAGACTGGGAGGAAGAAAAATGAGATGGGGTGAAAGATACAAATAGGTTAAAAAGCAAAACAAGGCTGACAAGCAGTGGAAAGAATTAAAAGAGCAAATTCTATCCAGTCCTAACTACTCACGTTTATGAACTTAAAGACGCAATTTTATCCTCTCTAGGCCTCAATATCTCCATCTATAAAATTAGGTGCTTTAGGGGTCAGACCCCTTCCATTCATGCATTAATTCAACAAATGTTGAATGTTTATTCAACAAATGTTTATTGAGCTTCTGTACTACGTATCGGGCCTTATTCTAGACATTGGAGATATAAATAAATTATTCTTCCTTTGATAATCTGTTGAAAGCTATGGACCTTGTCCCCAGCAAAAAGGAAAAAAAAAAAAAAACCAAAAAACCAGGCATTTTATATACAATTTCAGGGAGCTCAGGACATCCCTAGGTTCCATGGACCCCAAGTTAAAATTTTTTTCATCAAGTGTCTAAGGCCTACATTTTACAATATGAAGGTTTGAGTTTAGGTTACATAGTCAAATCTTGGTTTTTAGTTGTTCTTTTTTTCCCCCCCAGTAGTACTTTGTTGCATTTTTATTGTGATTTTGGCCTTCCATATTTGGAGAATAAATATTTGGAACTTAGTTAATACTGCAAGTGGCTAGAATAAATGCTGAACAGCAGCTCGTAACTGAGAGGCAAGGCAGACGTGGAGCTGAGGACAGAAACAGATGAGAAGTTTTGATGACTAATCTCAGCCTAGTCCTGCGGAATTTCAAAGAGGTAATCCATCTTTTAGGCTAAGTATTCTTGGTAAAGTCGATGGTTCCATGGAGGGAACGGAGGTTTATGCTGGAGCTGGACAATATAAGATCACAGTGCCAGGGCTCATGGCAAAGATGGATTTCCTCTGGTGCTTTTGACTACCAGGCACAATCATAGCTGGACAGGTCAGGGATTCATTGAGAAGGAAAGACCAGTCCACTTCTGGCCCTGTTGGGTTGGTAGACTGGCTGCTTCCACGTAGTGCAGCAAGGGGCTTTATAGCAGGCAGTTCTGTTGAGATCTTCAGTGAAGGAGAAATTGGGAGGCTGAAAGGCTCAAAACAGACATGGATAGGTCTGTGTGCAAAGGTTTCACCTTAGTTCCTGCTCTTTCTGAGCATTTTTCTTCCCTGCTTTCAGCATCCTCAGAATTCTTACTTGCATTGAGGAAGACCAGAACTTTTTCATTTAGGGCAAGGTGCATTTACTGACTTTAGGACTGATCAGCTACTAACACAAACTGGACTTTAGGTGGGGAGTTAGATGCTCTTATTCAGCACTCCCAGGTAAACAGCCAGTGGAAGTCACTGCTAGGTGAGGACCCTAGAAGTGAAGTGATCCATTTTTGAAAGAGCCAGATAGGAATCTGAACTTGTAAAATCTTTGTGTTAGATTGTGGGAGGACAGGATGAAGTGTGTGAATTTCTGCTTAAGGAAGAAAGCAACAAGTTGCTGCTGCTGAGGCTAAAGTACAGGAAAATCCATCAAAATATAAACTTTTCATCTTCTCAATTTCCTCATCTGTAAAATGGGGATAATGATAACGCCCTTCACCATAAGGCTTTGGTGAGGATTAAATGAGATTATACATGTGTAAAGAGCCTAGTCAGTGTTCAACAAATGTTAGCTATTGTTATTATTATGGTGTTTTCTTTCCTGTCTGACACACATAGCAATGTCATACAAGGCTTAAATGATAGCATCAGCAGCTATAGGACCAGAGCTATTCCTAGAGTGACAGATAAAAGATAATCTTTTCTGGAAGCATCTGTCCATTTGCTCCATAGCCTGCCAGTGCCCAGGATTACCCGCTGGGAGCAAATCAGAAGGGTTGATAGAAAAATCTTTTTCTCTACTTTATGTGTCCCTACATGAAGATTATCTCTTTCTTGTTTCATTCTCCTTTTAATTCCTTGCTTTCACGTTCCTTTTAAAATCAATTGAATTTAATTACAATTGTTTTTGCAAATCACTCTTTTTGCCTTTATTTATAACAATAATAATAATTATTATAATTATAATTATTATTGTTATTATTATTTTGATTGGGGAGAAAAAGCAATTCACCTAGGATACTTTTATTTTCAGCATATATCTAGTCCTAAATTTTCAATGTTTAGGAAATTTCCAACAAGGAAAGAAAAAAGGAAAAATAGAAGGGCAAGAATATGTAACAATATTTGCTGTCATAAATGTTTTCTCTTTCCTTTTCCTGCATATTTAATCTTCATTCTTTCCTTCTTCTGACTTTACTTTTAGCATCTTATAAATCTTTTTGTCTCCTCTTAAAACACCCCCTGCCTCAAAATCTTTGTTCTCCTCCTTTTGATCCACTGAACTTGTCCTATCAGGCATTTATTTTTAAGTCTTGGCTGCAAACTGCAGGGCTGATTATAGGAAGAATGTGATATGGTCCCTACATTTTCTGGGTAATGCTAGGAGGAAACACCAGGGCCACCATTTGTCCCCTGAACCTGTTGAACACATCTGAGGCCATTCCAAAGAGAAGGAAAAACTATTTTTGTTTTTGTTTATTATCTCTTTATTTTATTCAGTTTTCATAGAAATTGGAGCCTTCCTCATGGACCTTTCTACATTTCCACTTTCCCACATTTAAACCCACAGCCTATGCATTGCTTCCACTTGGTGACTTTTCCTTTTTTCTGTCTTTTAAAAAAAAATTCTAATAAAAGGTTCAGGGATACATCAAACACGGCCTAGATAGTGGTCTTGCTGTCTCTCCTTTTAACTGTTTAAGGGCAGGATGATGAAGGCAGTATTGGAAGGAAGCAGTGAAACCTGTTGGTCAAGAACAATGGGTTTTGAAGACCATTGAGATTTAGGTTTTTTGCCTAGTTCTGCCCTTATCAGCTGCATGCCCTTGAGCAAGTTATCAGCTGCATGCCCTTGAGCAACTCTGAGCCAGTTTCCTCATCTGTAAAATGGGGATATTAAAAGTAGCTGATCATAAGATCGTTGAGAAGATGAAATGAGCTGTCAGTAAATACACGTTCCAGTGCATCAGACATATAGTATGTACTCAAGCGAGATGAACTGTTATTATTGTTAAGACAAGTTCCTGCAGATCCAGGTCTAAATATAGTCCAGCAGTTGCTGGAGGAGTTGAACCTTGAATAAGGAAGCAGAAAAGTGAATGTAAAATGACTAGGAGTCATGAGATAAGAGAAGAGTCTAAATAAACTCTTGGAATTTCACAAGTGTCCCAATCTTACCAAGATTTTCCAGATGTTGTGAATTGGGCTGGGGCTGAGTCTGGAGCTGAACCAATAACGACTGCATAAGGGGAGTTCGCTCAGGGGTTCCTGGCTTCTAAGTAGTAGACTCTGGTCAGTTAAATTGCAAGGACATTGCACCTTGAACTTTTAATACCTCAACTGGCAAATCATTAACATTAACCCAGTAGAGGAGCCATGATCCCCAGGGTCAACTCATCTTCAAGGCCCAGATTTTAAGTTTAGGGAAAAAAAAAATCAAGACAAGAAATAATTTTACCATTTATTTTGTGGTGGAGTGAGTGATTTTTTTTTTTTCTTTTGAGACAGAGTCTCACTCTGTTGCCCAAGCCGGAGAATAGTGGTGCAATCTCAGCCCACTGCAACCTCCGCCTCCCAGGTTCAAGTAGTTCTCCTGCCTTAGCCTCCGGAGTAGCTGGGACTACAGGCACATGCCACCACGTCCGGCTACTTTTTTGTATTTTTAGTACAGACAAGGTTTCACCATGTTAGCCAGGATGGTCTCAATCTCCTGACCTTGTGATCCGCCCACCTCGGCCTCCCAAAGTGCTGGGATTACAGGCCACTGCATCCAGCTCGATTTTTTTTTTTTTTTTTTTTTTAATTTGAATTTGTGGCCAAGAGCACTGGGCAAAGCATAAGAAAAAGAGGACAGAAAACATGCTTGCTACAGGTGGGGGTTCTATGAACCTAAATGAAATTATCAGGAAAATTCTGTACTTCTCGGCTGATGAAGGGTCAGTAAGTAATTTGATAGCTTATCAATTAATCTCAAACCAAGAGTGAATTAGATATAGCCCTCCAAACTATCTTTCAGATTTCTACCAGCTCTGAACCTCAACACCATGTTTAAATGAAGTAATATTTAAATAAAGGAGGAAAACAGTTTTCCCTTAGTTAATTCTCTTATGCCTAATTTAAAAAATTTTTTTTAATAAATAGGGTAATGAAATACAGAAACTGTCATTTATAATACAAATTATTAAAGAAATAGATTTTTATTGACAGCATACTGAATTAAAATTTGCTCAGTGTTGTTTATAAAACAAACATTTAAGCAAACATTTTAGGCCGTAATATAAATAGATGTCTAATCTAGTGTTTTCATATATTTGCAGGCTTGTAAACCTCTAAATTGTAGATATTTTCCTCTCAAAGTTATCCTTTAGGAAGTTTCTCTTGAAAAAACCTGTCTTACATAGTTTTACACAAGAAATCTCTGTATTTAAATATGAAGCAATCATGAAAACAGTGGCTATCACTTTAAATAACAAACAAATGAGATTTTAAAAATACAAATGCAAGCTTATTGCTTTTTTGAGGATTAGCTATTAGCTTTTGAGTTTATTTTTTAGTGATGCTTTAGAATTCTGAAAGGAAAATCTTTTTAAAAGAAGTAAAACCTGTTAAAATAAACTGTATAGTTTTATTTTCATTTTATAATTTAAAATCTTGTTTCTTTGTGAGCTACCTCTCAGCTAATCTGAGATTTAAAATGAAATTTTGTGTTTCTTTTTTTTTTTTGTATTTGTTTTCTGTATACTTAACTTGTAAACACTAAAGATAATTTATTCCAGTAAAGATCATCATTTAACTAGAGCTCAAATATCTAAGAAGGTATTTTATTTATGACTATAAAACATTAACTTTCATATGACACAAAGAAAATATGACTTTCCACAGGGAGTTTTATGGTAATTCATTAATATGTTTATTTAGGGGAGGTGCACCACTTTCTTCTGCTCTTCATAAATTCATTCCTTAATTTGAAAATAAGAATTTTTTTGAGTTAATATTTTTGTTAGAAATATAGTTTTCAGTTAAAATATTTTTCCAGGTACGATTTTAAACTGAGAGCATTTTTAAACTAATTTTATTTTTAGGAGCTTATGTTTTAACACTAGGTTGATTTCATCTCAATTTTTTCTTTCTGTATGTGCTCATAGATTATAAAATGTATAGATCTTAATATAATGTATCAAAACAGGTTGTTTTATTTATAATATTTATACTTATGAAGGGATTATACATGACATTAAATAGTGACTGTTATTTATTTACTGCTTTGCTTTTTGGCAAAATTTTGTGTGTGTGTTTTTTTAATGCAGGAAGGCCTATAATAAATTAAAGTAGTAGATTCTGACATTTACTTGAGAATTAATAAAGTTTATGGAAATTTTCAGAAGTAATTCAAATTCACACCATCAAATATTAAAAAAAAAAAAACAGCATAAAAACCTGAGTCCCAGAGTTACTCCAAATTATTTTTTTCCAAAAATTTCACTGAATATTTTTTCAAATACTTCATTGTTTCTCATACCTTGCATTGTGACCACCCACCTGTTGTGTTTAAATATATTATGTGAGCATGGAAGAGAAGCTGAGACGTGAAGTGATTACAAGGATGAAATTTATTGTACTATTGCATACTTCCTTTTCCCTGCCATTTTTCTGAGCAGACAGGCACAACCTGGGGTATAATCTTTTTGAATACATGGGTCTTTTTCCATCCTTCCTGTTGACTGTTAATATGCAAACTTATGGGTAAAATACGGCTTATAGAGCCATTTTTTTTAAATGGAGGTTTTATGGTAGTCTGGAAGGGAAGTTGATGCCTGCTAATTTTTTTTTCTCTTAAAGGGGATCAGGATCCTTTTTTGATGTCACACACTCTTAGAGGCTAAGATACGTTTACTGAGAAGAGAGGAGGGAGGCTGTGTTCTCAAAAGATCCTCACTGATTGAGGGAGAAGTATGTTACCAGCTAGGAAGTAACTTGGAGAGGACAGGGTACAGAGAGACATAGGGAGCTTATTCCAACTTCTTAGCTTAGCGATGTCATGAAAATCCTGAAATTGTATGCTCAACATTCGTCTGCATACTGTTAATTTCAAGGTCTTTCTTTTGTTTGCATATTTGCACACACATGTGCACATGCACACACAGGCACATATACTCACAAGCAAAGACCCTAGGCCAACTTTCTCACCTGGAAGGTAAAGCCATTTGTATCTGAAGCCACCCTAATGTTAGAACAGTCTTAATTGGCTCAGGCTGACCAGGGCACTAGAATATGATTTCCTCTAAGTTTCATTTCAAATCAAAGTGGAGTCTGTCTGCCACATGAATAAACTAAATATTGACAATATTTTTTGACATGGGATAGTCTTTTAATCAAAAATAGGTTACCATCAAATCTGAACTAAAACTCAGAACGTTTTTTTCCCTCCTTAAAAAGATTGATTATGGAACTGTGCAAGTATCTGTGTCTGACAATGCTAAATCAAAATACCTTTAAATAAAATTTTCATCTCCAGCCTTAAGTATAGGGAAATCCCAACTAGAATGGTTTAGCATCAGTATCACATTAAAAAAAAATGCAATTCTCAAGCTTCTAAATCCTGTGAAAAGAGAAAGAACTGTTTTTATCTTCGTAAACTACCTTGAGAGCTTTAGAAGAAAAACAGTAAGAAATATAATTATAACCTTTAATGTTACTGTAACCATCATTATTTACTGATGATTTTGTGATTAAAAGGTATTGCTACTGAGCAACAAAGAAAAAAAAATCCAGGACAATTAAAGGAAAAATAATTAAAATAGAAAAAGGAAAGAAAAAATCTGACTATGGGAAATTAAATTTAGAGGACTATTTGACATAAGTTTAAAACATACAGTATAAATATCACATGAATTTCTGTGCCACTCTCTTCTTGCAGAAAAACACATGCATAAATCAAAATTTATACATAGGAAATATTTCTAATCGATATCAAGCTTATTTAAAATTTCACTGCTGTTAAATTTGCTACCATATTTGGATAAATATACAAATTAATACTCTCTGGAAAATATTTCTTTTTTTCCAAACTAGGAACAAGATTGAAAGGGGAAAAGGTCAATGCATCCTTCACCCTAATAATTGGATTAAGGGTTTTCTGAGTCATAACCATGGTTAACTTTTTAAAATCTTAATTACTCCATAATCACAAAATCCTTGAAAAAGTAGTAATTATTTAAAAATATCCTGAATAAAAATATACAACTTTGGGGAAGGATCTTCTTTCAGAAAAAAAAAAAAATTATAGCAATTTCTGCAAAAACAAATAAGAAGGTTGAATCTAATTTATGTGAAAACACATAGATTTGGAGGGAAAGATTCTCTTAGAGAAAATTCTCAGCAAATAGAAAATACATATTTGAGTTTAGGAAAAGTATTCAATATAGTAAAAAAAAAAAAAAAAAAAAAAAAAAAAAAAAAGTACCCTGAAAGAATACTATATATTTTATCAGGAAATTAAATTTTAAAAATATTCTATTAAATTTTTTGCTCAAAATTTCATGAACTGATTTGGTTTTCTTTTCTTTTCTTTTCTTTTTTCTTTCCTTTTAAAAATTGTATTGCTATAACAACATTGATCTCAAAGCTGTGCTGCTCCTTGTAGACTGGCTGCTAAGTCTGGCCTTCTAAGAGCAAAGGAACTGACTAGCTGGCTGGTCTCTTATTTCCAAAGAGCTCTCATGCTCCTCCTATGTTTGCATTAAAAATGTGTTTTATCCTGTGGAGTGCATTAGTCACTTGTTTTTCATTTTCATTTTCTTTCTGGATGTTTTCTTTCTCTTCAGAATGTCACATCCACTTGCGCCCACCCTGCCAGAATGTACCCAACCAAAAAAAGATTTTTTTTGTCTTCTTTCTTTTTCCTTTTTCTTATTTAAACATTTCTTTTTCCTGCAGAGCAAATACCTTTTACATGTAGCAAACTTGTAATCCTTGTGTAGTCAGAGTCTTTTTATTGGGACCACTCTGGTATTTCTACATTTGAGGCCCATTATTATGTGGCCTTGGGTAAAACGGTCTTGGTGAAATACCAGAACTGCACAAATTTTCAAATATCTGTACTGCACAAATATTACATATAAATAAAGGTGTGAGACTGACCCTGACACTAGCAGCACCGAAGCCCCTGTTTATTCTTGGTTTTCTATAACAGCAGAAGAGTCAAAGGGCTCCATATATCCTTCAGATCTGAGGTGGGCTCTGCCGACCTCATGCTGAAGTTCTTGGGTTTTCATGGAGCTGTCTAAAGTGGAGTTTATGTTGCAATGTGTATATGCATGTGTCTTGTATATATGTTGCATCTTTTCACCCAGATCTGTCTGGGAAAGGGGTTAGCCCAGTCTAATAGATAGTTTTGAAAACAATAGTTGAATTCAGATCAGCTGGTAAGTGATACGCTTTCATTGATTATCTGACTAAAATCAACGGTTACATGCACACCCTCTCCCCTGCAGAAGTTGATGCAATGCTGTTGATTTATTCATTTATTTATCCAACAGAATATCCTGTGGGTGATTAGTCAGTTTTAGATGTAAATGAAGAGAGTGTACTTGTTAATGTTACTCATTGGATTCTATAGGTCTGTGGATTTTTCAAGTGATCTTCAACTGTAAGATTAATGTATTTAAAATTAACCTTTATTAATTTCTTATTAACACCACCAACAACAAAAAAATGGTAACCCCCAGTGGAGAGTAACCAAGCAATGGTTTTACTATTCATGTATTTATCTGAACAAATGAAAAATAATTCTTGAACATATATGCTCATGGATTGACAGCTTTCCACCTCTCTCCCCATTGTACATGAAGAGAAACCATTCACAGAACACACGTACACACACACAGCGAGCAAGAGAGAGAGAAAGACAGAGAGATCTGCTGTCCTATTGCCATGTTTACATTATCTTCCATATTTTGGTGTTTGCAAGTTGGCCTGAAGAATGAGTCCATTCTCAAGTCATTTTGATTACACTCATTCAACATAGAATCTTAGGATTTTGATAACACTGATAGGGACCCTCAAGACCATCCAGCCCAAACTCCCCATTCTTTGTTTTGTGTTGTTTTGTTTTGTTTTTTTATAGGGACAAAGTCTCACTATGTTGGCCAGGCTGGTCTCAAACTCCTGGCCTCAAGCAATCCTCTTGCCTTAGCTTCCCAAAGTCCCAGTATTACAGGAGTGAGCCACTGCAACCAGCCTCAAATCCCCCGTTTTATAGAAGGAAAACTGAGGCAGCGTGAGAGGCACCATCTTGCCTAAAATTTGGAGAGAATTCGTGATTTAGTGGCTGATCTGGGGTTAGAACTGTTCACCCTGATGAGACCTCACTCTAGGCAGAATAGAGATGGGTATTGAGTTCTTGGGTAGGGTAAAGAAAAACAAGCAGAAAAAAAGATGGTGTGGTTTTCTGGCTGGGGCATTTTTCTTTTTCTTTTTTTTACTTTTTTGTTTTTCTCATTTGTTTTTGAGACACGGTCTCGCTCTGTTGCCCAGGCTGGAGTGCAGTGGTGTGATCACAGCTTACTGCAGCCTCTATCTCCTGGGCTCAAGTGATCCTCCCACCTCAGCCTCCAGAGTGTCTGGGACTACAACCATACACCATGATAACTGGCTAATTTTTTTTTTTTTTTTTTTAGTTATTTGTAGAGACTAGGTATCACTCTTGCCCAGGCTGGTCTCAAACTCCTGAGCTCAAGCGATCCTTCTGCCTCGACTTCTCAAAGTGCTGGTATTATAGGCCTGAGCCACCATGCCCCACTTAGGGTGTTTTTCTGAGACAGACCTATGAAAGACTAAATATCTGTCACCCTTTTCTCATGCCGTCCAACTGGGCTGATTAGTCTAACTCATTTTCTCATTTCTTTCATCAAGTCCCCCAAAGGAGACATAGTTTAGTGACTGCTCGTCTGAAGAAGTTCAGACATCAGTCTCCCTTCTCTTCGCGGAATAACACAACAAACATTTGTGAACACCTGAAATGTGTGAACACTTTGCCACATATTAGCAACACAGGATAAATTAGATGATATCTGTGGAAGTGCCTGGCTCCTACAGTAGATGTTCAGTAAACATTCATTCACTTACCACCTATAAGGACAGATTTTAGTCAAGGCAGATTTAAACAGCAACGAATTCCAGGCAAAATGAATTAAGTGCTAACTAGAGGTCAAAACAGAGTGCTGTAGCACTGAAAGGAAGGAATGCTTCATTCCCATGGGTGGTTAGGGGGTCGGGAGCATGTGAACCGTGCCTTGTAAGATGAGTAGGATTTTGATAGAAAGATCTGAATTAGGGCTATGTCTGGCTATGAGAACTCCACAGTAAAGGTCCAGAGTGGTGGGTGCATAGTATATTCGGGAAATATTGGTGAATATATTGTCATTGGAACATTGGGTAACGGGAACGATAAGGAGGAAAAGGAAGCCACAAAGGTAGTTAGGTGCCAGATTGTAGAGGAAGTTGAATGCTGAACGAAGGACTTTGGACTAATTTTTGAAGGCACAGGAGAGCCACCGAAGGTTTTAGACTGAGGGAGTTGCTCTTGGGTGATAATAGTAGAATAGTTTGGAAGAGCAAGAAAAATGGAAATGGAGCTGGCAAGTGGCTCTGACTAGTCATGGTCATTAAGAAAGGCCTCCCTCTTTTTGTTTGTTTTTTGTTTTGTTTTGTTTTGTTGTTTTTTGTTTTTTGTTTTAAGACGGAGTCTCACTCTGTCGCCCAGGCTGGAGTGCAGTGATGCGATCTCGGGTCACTGCAACCTCCACCTCCCAGGTTCCTGCCTCAGCCTCCTGAGTAGCTGGAACTACAGGCACATGCCACCACAACCAGCTAATTTTTGTATTTTTAGTAGGGATGGGGTTTCACTATGCTGGCCAGGCTGGTCTTGAACTCCTGACTTCAAGTGATCTGCCCGCCTCGGCCTCCCAAAGTGCTGGGATTACAGGCAGGAGCCACTGCGCCTGGCCCCCTCCTGCTTTTTTTTTTTTTTTTTTTTTTTTTTTTATCATTTCAAAGGGAGTCAGAAGAGTTGTGACAGTGCTTGATAGAAATTCAAGTATGATGACACCATTCATATGACCAGGAGTGATCTACTCAGTTCCCTCTAGAACTCTGGGTACCAAGTACTCGTCAGTGCCCTCCAAAATACAGCCAAGTTATTGGGCATCCTGGGGTAGAAAAGGCTCATGGCTTGGGTGAAAGAATGGCCTCCAGACACCCAATGGCTTCACCCAGAGTTATGTGTTTTATGTGTCTAGTTTCCCAGGTCACTTGTGATTCTTTGCAACTGCTTCCCCAGAGAAGATACTACCCTCTTCTTCCCAAGTGAATCCCGAACCCAATAAGTGTCTGTTTATGTATCATCTCGCCCCAGGTGTGTTAGATGTGGGCCTCTCTGAAAAGAGCTGATTTTTAATCTTGTTTTTGACCCACTTTTATTAGTGAATCCGTTTCTTGAGTGGGGGTATTTTTTTTTTTTCCTGCCAAACTCGATCTGGGTGAAACAGATTCATTCTTCTTGCATCCCCATTGCTGTCCACGCCAGTATATGCCCATAGGAAAGTATCTTTTTGTGGGTCTCAGAGTGGGAACTAGACCCTTCTTTTACTCTGTACATCCTGCAGCTCTCTTCTCTTCCTGCTTTGTTTTCTTGTGCTCTGTGCCTGTCACTTTTCCCCTTCTGCCCCCTAGGATTGCCATCATTGTTCCTAAGCACTCTTCCTCTCTTAATCCTCTTGGTTTCAACTGCCCCGCCTTCTGAAACTTTTCTCATTCATTCGTCTCAGGTCTCTGCTCTGATGTGCCTGTCCAGTGCCTTCCATGTCAGAGTGGGGTATGCAGGTGCAGACGAGACTCAGTCAGACCTCAGGATGAGACAGGATCACCAGGCAAGCCAGCCATAGATGTACCTGTGTGGGGGTAGCACTGTCATATCACATCTGCACATCACATCTGCCCAGTGGTGTGTGTATGTTAGAGAAGCAAGTATCCTTTAGGAAATGGACCCTAAACCAGACGTTTAAAGAATCTGAGTTTTGTTGCCAACTCTGCCACCAATTTCTTACATCACTTTGGACAATATCATAGTTGAGGAATTAAATAGAATCTGTCTGTTAGTAAATAACACATATACTCTCCTTCTGTTTTTTAATATTATTGCTATCTGCTCAACTATCTATCCATCTATCCACTAATTCTTATACCTGGATAAAAAGTTTCTGGAACGATGTTCACCTAATGGTAATGATGGTCATTTCTAGATGGCAGGACTTGGTGTGATTTGTTTTTTTCTAACGTTCTTTTATGCTTTTCTGTGCTGCTTGAATTCCTAATAGGAAATCAGAATGCCTGGAGTGAACGTTAGCTCAGATCACAACAGCCTATGTGACCCTTAGGACTTAATCTCTCTCTTTCTCTCTCATTACCATCTGTAAGGAGATTTTGAAGGTCACATCCTTCTCCCCAAATCCATGATTCTTAATTTCTTTTTTTTAGTTTTTATTTTAAATTCAGGGGTACATGTGCAGGTTTGTTATACAGGTAAACTTGTGTCGTGGGGGTTCATTATACAGATTATTTCATCACACAGGAAATAAGCCTAGTACCCATTAGTTATTTTTCCTGATCCTCTCCCTCCTTCCACCCTCCTTCCACCCTCCTGCCTCTGGTAGTCTCCAGTGTCTGCTTTTCCCCTCTATCTGTCAAAAGGTTATTTCCTTATTTATATAAAAATCACTTCCTTGTTTTCACTTTTAAAGATAGTTTATGCTTTTACAAACAGTTTATGATTTTAATGATTTCCTAGGCACAGACAGAACAATGGATAGATAGATATAGACACTCAGATATTATTACTTTTACTCAAAATGGATCATACCGTACCTGCTATTTTTAAACAAAATTATCAAAATTATTACATTTAACTTCACTTAAATTGAAATAAGAAAAGGGATTGCAGAAATTACTAAACCTCAAATAAACATTTCTTTTTTACTGACGATATAATTTCTTAAAATATCCCTTCTAATGTTAAAAAGGGATTATGAAATACCTTAACAGGTTGTAGTCATTATCCTTTACCCTAGGTGATTCAGTGTTCGGCAGTACTGATTTATTTCCAGCTATGCAAGTTGAGAACTTAATACTCTTTTTTCTCTTCCCACCTCCGTTTCCCTCATTTTGATTTTTTACTGTTACATCACATTATTTTGTTATTGATATTTAGTTGTATTATTTTTATTTGTACATTGTCAAATTTTGTATTATTTCTATTTTTATAGGGCCATATTTTATAGCTATTGTTTAGCATTCATTCCTTTTAGTTGTATTCCTTTACCACATATTCTTCATTCTTGAGTTCTTTATTTAGGTGTATTGTTTCAGTGACTGGATTTCATTGTAAACACTTTTTTTCTTCTGAAACAGCCCATTGGTACTGTTTCATTGAGTTCTTTTAAATATGTTGCCTTTTTTTAAAATAGGGATACTATTCTTGTTTCACACTTCATTTCTGTAGTTATTTCTCCATTGTATTCCTGGCGTTAGATGTTGTGGAGAAGGCTGTCAGCATGTGGAAAAGGCTGTCAGCGTGATTATTTCCCTTTGTAGATAATTTACAATTTCTGACTAAGTCTGAAAAGTTTTTTTCTTTATCTCTGACGTTATACTTTGGTGTGTGAGCTTTACATTCAGTATTTCTAGAATCCAAGGTGCACTTTTCAATAGGCAGATTCAGTTCTACCTGGCTTAATGGTATTAACTATAAGATCTTAGCAAGTTACTTAACCTCTTCATGCCTCAATTTATTTATATGCAAAATATAATTATAATACATACCCCATAGAATTGTTGGAATGATTTGAGTTAATATAATATATGTAAATTGCATAGAACAGTGTATGGCACATAATAAGGATTATTTAAGAAGTTGCTCTTGTTTTAGGAAAATTTTCTTGTGTTAGTTCTTTTAATATTTTTTCACTTTATGTGTTGAGTTTTTTGCTTTAAAGATACCAGTTATTATTATTATTGATCATCTTTATCCCCCAGGTCTATTGGCTTCTCTCTGATTTAAGTCTTTTCCATATGCAAATATTTTTTTCAATCCTTTATTCTATAACTGTAATTTATTTTACTGCATCTATTCTGTCCTTTGGTATTTTTATTTATTTTTAATGATGTTTTGGCACCCATTTGTTTCCTTAGAGCTGCAAGCTGCTATTTATTTTTTCATCTCATTCTGTTGTTATATCATCTTATGAACTCATGTTCTTATTAGGCTATTTTCTTGCTAAAGGCACATGTGAAAATGTTTTCTTCTGTTTCTTGAATATTTTATAGGGTGGTTGTTTCTGTGTCTTTTGCATGCTGTGTGTGTGTGTGTGTGTGTGTGTGTGTGTCTTGTATATACTTGCATTGGTGTCATTCCATTTCTTTTTTCTTCATCACGCTTTAGTAGCCCTATCCATAGTATGTTTTCTACTTACTTTTATGGTGTTAGTGATGTCTTGACTCCTATTTCACAGTATCATTTGGTTTTTTCCTTGGGGTCTACAGTTAAAGAACTATCTTTTTTTTTTTTTTTTTTTTTTAAAGTAGCTTGAGGGCAAGGGGAAAAGGAGGACTCACCTGAGAGCAAGGGCAGACTGTTAGACAGCTTAGGCTCAGTTCTCCTTTTGTAGCAGAGTTCACACTGTCTGGTTTGGGTGGGGTAATCTCCTTTTGATGGACAGACACCCTCTGGCTTCAGATTCATGCCCCATTCAGGACCTGATGCTGGCGTCTCCACTTCTGCCAGAGTCAGCCTCTTTGAATACTTCCTCTGTTTCTTCCAAGCAGCTGTTCAGTTATTTCCACTGCTTCCCAGTGAAGAAGAAAAACACTAGGAAATCCTCTCAGTTTGCTTCTCACCAGGTTTAGAATGTTCAGTGAGAATTCTCAGGATTGGCCTGACTTATCACCAGAGCTTTTGAAGAGTCAGGGAGCAGATGGGAACCTTGCCATTCTGTTGCCCAGCCCCACCCCAGAATGGATTTCTTTTCTCAGCTGCCCCTTTTTGAGCTTACAGTTTTGGCCATGCCCCTGTCCTTGTCAGTTGCTGCTGGTAAACTTTGCTGTTATTTCACTAGGTTTTGGGGAAGGAGTTTCTGTGAGGCAATGCTATTCTTCCCTCTTGACTCTGGGCCTTTGTCTGGGTTCATGCACTTCCATCTGTCTTGCTTCAGTCTCTCAGGAATATTGAGGAGCCGATATACACTTTAAAATTTTTTATGGAATTATATTTTGTTATAAAATCAATGCATGCTAATTGTAACCAGTTAAATAATGCAAAGATGTATAAATACAAAGTTTGTACCCCACCCCAAGTCCCCCATTTTCACTTCTGTGAAATAACAGCTTGAGAGTGGGAGGTAATGTCTTTAAAAACACAAGAACCTTTTAGAATCAATGTACAGTGTGAATCTATTGTTCCAATAATGTACGCACACAAATTTGGTCCTTTTGTACAACTCATTAATTTGCAGAGTGTTCTCAGTGTAGTCTTGGGAGACAACAATTTGAGGAAGAATGTAAACTCCGTGAGAGCAGGAATTTGGGGTCCTTTTTTATCCCCCACTGCTATGTCTTCACTGCCTGTAGCAGCTCCTGCCACATAACAGCACTCAGTACATTTTTGTTGAATAAATAAGCAGATAAATGAATAACAGGCCTCAGATATTTTTATTTTGAAAGGCATTTATGCTATTTAAGGGCAATAGGCGAGGTCTGGAAGAGGAGTAGCTCTAGGCTATTTGAGTTAATGTATGTAATCCAGCTGTATCATCTTAGTTGTTGTAATTGTGGATTTATGCACCAAGAGGTGGATGGAAAACAGCACAGGAACATGGATTGAGGTAGAAGTTTGAATCTGGGCCTGAGTGTCCCCCTGTCAAGCAGAAGTGATCATTTCCTCTCTGGCCTAGGCTTTAGGCTGAATACTAATGTGAAAGGTCAGGGTTACGATGCAATCCTGGATAACTTGTTTCATTTCAAAGACAAGATTCTCATCATCAAAGCCTCCAGGAAGCTGTTTTCCAGGCACAGGGAGGCTGGATGTGAGATTGTGCACGGCTTTGTGCCCACCCAGCTCCATCCAACACTGGAAAAATGATGCAGAAAAGTTGCACACATCAAGACTGGCAGAATACTAGTTGGGTGAATTTAAGGAGGTACAGCTGCAAATTGACTCCACTTAGTATTTTCTCCTGAGACTTTATTTTTTATTTTTTATTTCTTGGTTCAGAGGACAGTAATATCTGAAGTGCACTTTTGCTGTTAATCAAATTCCATATTTTCTCTGCAGGCATGAACATACATCAGTAATGAGTGAAGCAAATCTTAGTTTGGTGAATTTGAGATCTTTTTGAATGAAAAGTGCTCTATAAATGTGATTTTATTTTTATTAACCACATTATTTAAAAAAAAAAAAAAAACTTTAGGTTGTAATTTGTTTTTTGTTTATGGTTTCCAAGCACTTTGCCTGGTTGAGGTCCTGCATTTTTTGTCCTCTTCTCAAAAATATGAAGGAATTACATTAATTTGGAAAAAAATCATTCTAAGTAGAAGAACTGATGCAGAAGGAGACATGTATGTGCTGGGATTCCTAAAGCACACATATTTGTTGGCTAACTTGAAGAAAAATGTTGTAAGTGATGGGTTATAGAAATGAATTTGGAATAATTATTAATTTATATTTTGAAATTCCGTTGCTACTCTTAAAAAATAAAAGCTTCTTTTGTTTCTGTTTTGTTTTTGGTTTTTGCTGATTGAGGTTTTGGTTCTTGGATCACGTACAATCTGTGCCCCAATTATGCTATATTAAGTTTACATAAAACTTTATTTTAATATCTCATTTCTAATAAAAAATTCCTTTGAAGGGATCAGACCAGTATTTTTCCATATTTATTCTTAGCTCAGTGGTAGAGTTATATCAGAATTTAATCCAAATTTGCCGTTTAAAATGTAGATATAATCTGTTAATACAGAACAATACATATTACTGATGTACTAACCTGACAATTTTGTGGCCAATATTTAAAAATTGTGATGCTGTTTGAGAAATATTTGAAATAAATGAAATGGAGCTTTTGTGTTTAAAAGTCATCATTATGTAACATAGGCTTATTTTGGATTGTAATATTTCAACTACATGGTTCATTCTTCTTATTAATTCCCAGATATATTTACCTTATAATATGTGCTGTACCTGAACAAAATGTATTCTTTAAAAATAAAACCTAATTATGAATATTCAATAATTTCTTATTTCTCTTCTTTCAAATTATTCAGAATTTATCATATACAACTAGATATTTATTTTGGTTGACAGTTGTTTAATTTGTGATGCTCAAAGTTTTATGGGCAAATAATCTTCAGTTAAGCTAGATATTCTTTATTTTATAAAGGAGGACAATGTTGCACTAGCATTAGTGGGTTTATATGATGAAAGCTTCATTTTATTTAGTTGTTGGAATTTTCTTATTTTGTCAGTGTAGACCTATCTGAAAATTGTGTGCTTTAGCTTGTTTTTGTGATTTTTAATGTACTTTTATTTTTTTAAGGGCCACAAAAGTGATTTGAAGGCAGCTGCTGTTGTTAATAAAATAATGATGTCAAAAACTAAAACACAAAAATGGGAAAAATAGTTAAAGCTAAGGTTTCCATCATAATCCATTACTGGCATCAAATACAGGATTCTTCTAATGAGTTAGTCTAATGCTGTGATTCCACACAAGCCTCTTGGATCTGGGATGTATACCAGCTCACACCACAATAAGAACTTGAACTTTCTGTTTTTGAATATAGTTATGTGATCTTCTTTCTACCTCTTAAATGTGATTTAAAAATTGCCTAAAATTGAGAAATTTTTCAATCATGTCTTAGTAGTTACTATGTACTCTACAATGATACAATTTTATATTTTCTATTTATTACAAGTCAAGTTACAACTGCCGTTCTGTAACCTTAGCAGGCTGCTAACTCTGAGTTTTAAGGCAGAGTGGTAACGGGCTTCCTAGAGTTACAGCGTCCTTTTTGCAAGAAGATATGAGGATTTGTTGTTGGGAGCTGCTGTGTTTGGAAGACTCCCAGGTAGCAAGAGTAATACTTGGCCAGGTTTTCTGGGGTCAGAATGGGCAGAATGTCTTGCTACAGCAAAAGCAGGTCTAGGTAACTAGAGATAATTCCCCAGGATTTCTGGGAACTGGAAGGATAAAGAGCCATGTGGGCACTAGACTGGAATTCTTTGTTCCTTCCCTTCCCATTTCTGTCTTAGGTGGTCCATGGAATGACAGGGGATTTTTTTCTGTGAGTGGCGGAAAAAAATTCTGGATTCGGCCGGGCGCAGTGGCTCATGCCTGTAATCCCAGCACTTTGGGAGGCCGAGGCGGGTGGATCGCCTGAGGTTGGGAGTTCAAGACCAGCCTGACCAACATGGAGAAACCCCGTCTCTACTAAAAATACAAAATTAGGCCGGGCACGGTGGCTCAAGCCTGTAATCCCAGCACTTTGGGAGGCCAAGACGGGCGGATCACAAGGTCAGGAGATCGAGACCATCCTGGCTAACACGGTGAAACCCCGTCTCTACTAAAAAATACAAAAAACTAGCCGGGCGAGGTGGCGGGCGCCTGTAGTCCCAGCTACTTGGGAGGCTGAGGCAGGAGAATGGCGTGAACCCGGGAGGCGGAGCTTGCAGTGAGCTGAGATCCAGCCACTGCACTCCAGCCTGGGCGACAGAGCGAGACTCCGTCTCAAAAAAAAAAAACAAAAAACAAACAAACAAACAAAAAAACCAAAATTAGCCATGTGCGGTGGCACATGCCTGTAACCCAGGCTACTTGGGAGGCTGAGGCAGGAGAATCGCTTGAACCCAGGAGGCGGACGTTGCGGTGAGCCAAGATCATGCCATTGCACTCCAGCCTGGGCAACAAGAGTGAAACTCCATCTCAAAAAAAAAAAAAAAAAGTTCTGGATCAAGTATCAGCTCAGGTACTAAACAGGCTGTGTTGTCTCAGGTAACTTGCTCAACCTCTTTGTCTCTGTTTTGTCTTCTGTAAAATATCAACCATAATAATTGCCTATCTGTATCAACAGTTGCTCTGAGATCTAACAAAACAGAGTATACCAGAGGATATAAAGTGCTATATAAACATAAATAATTTATTATCATTATAAGTAAAAATTACAGACTTTTTCTGATAAATTGTGTGCCACAGTTCCTTGCATTCTGAGATAAAAAGCGGGCATGTATTCTTTGGGGAGTGTGTGTTAGAAAATACAGCAAAGAAATTAGACAGTCTTAAAGAGTTGCCTTTTGTATTGTGAATACAGCTGATCTAATGGCTGAGGAGCCCAGAGTATCTAAATGAGGATGACTGGCAACACAGAGCAAAGAACTCTAATGCTACAACATCCTAGCAGGACAGAAGGAGGAAAGACCCTTTGAGGTCTTTGACATCTGCCTCTAGTCAGGTCATTTCCTAAAATATTCAAGGTGGAAGGGCCTGGTCTATTTGTAACTATCTCCACGAAGGGGCTTCTCATGAAAGGAGTAGTATAGTAGTATTTAATCAATGCAATCTACTTAGTGAAGTTCTTCCTGATGTCCGACTGTACTCATATCATTACAATTTGAGCATATTTCTGGAGATCAGGTGTTTCAAGATATGGGGGACAATTCACCTGCGTCCTAGTGGAATCTTATCCTGGGCACATCACTCCTAAAGTGGCCCTACTCCGGGGTTCCCTGAGTTGCAAGCAGGGCCATAGCTAAGGCTGCCATTTTGTTGAAGTGGAGTCGGTGATTACTATGTGATTACAGCTGAAGATCTCAGGGGAACTTTCTTTAATGAACAATCATCCTACCTGTTTATGTGGTTCATTAGGATTTATAAGATACTTTCTCAAACATTAGTGCATTTGGCCCTCACAACGAGCTCAACTGTCTTTGTCTTTGCTTTGAATATAAAGAGTTTGACACTTGAGGACTTTAAATTTGATCACTGCATTCACCCAGCAATGAAGAGTCAGGATACAGGACTCAAACACAGGACTTCTCCCTCCTAGTGCAGAGCTCTAAGCAGGAGTCCCTGGAGAAGTTTCCCATATCCCCATTGATTCTTTAAGCAAATTAGGGTAGGCAGTGCTCTATGTGAAAGGGAGAGGAAGTCAAACTGGGACCACTAGAGCCTTCCAATATGAGGCCAAGCAATCAATACGCATTCTTGTCTGTGCCCCTTCTGGAGAATTACAGGCACCCATGTGAAAATCAGATGACTTGAAAACACATACCTTTTCAGCATGGCATTGGGAGTCAATGTGAGCAGTCTGTGTGATCCGGGGTAAGATATTTAGCTTCTCCAGGCCTTGCATTATGTATCTGCAATATGGAAATCCCAGTAGTCACTACTTCAGATAATGGTTGTGGAAGTTAAATGAATTAATATGTGTAAAGTGCTTAGTTCAGATAGGAGTATATTCCATATAGTATATATGACTATCTTAATTATTATTGTGTTGAGACCTTTTGCTTCATTATAGAAATGTTCTAAGTAGGATATTATATCCTAAATTGTCTTGCTTCCTTTGTGAATTTTTGACTATGACAGGGATCATGGAAGAGAGAGAAGAGAAAGGAGGGAAGATGATGGGTGTGCCGGCATGTGTGCTCCTGAGTGCGTGTGTGTGTACTGTGTAGCACACCTCCTGGTATAAACGCCCGAGAACCACAAAGTAAACCAAAGTCTCCAAGAAAAGAAAATAGACCATTCGGTTAAGCTCAAGCACTTGCTTTGCTCATACAAAGCCGCTCAAGCACTGATTCAGAACCCATGTGCTTTTATTTTATCCTAATATTTTACATGTGTGTTCTTTAGCAAACACTCACTATTTTATATGTGCCAAATACTGGTCCAAACACCCTTACAAATAATAACTTATTTGATCTTTACAATAACCATGCGAGGTAAGAACTAATAATATACCCACTTCACAGATGAGGAGACTGAAGCATAGTAATATAAATAGAAATGCACATATTAAAAATATAAAAGGCATGTAACGGTCATTGTATCACATATCTGTGTAGCACTACATACTTTCTCAATGACTTTCACCTGCCTTTCTTTTATAAATTATTCTAAGTTTTAATTACCGAATTTCTTGGCTCACTGCAGGTTAGAAGCTTTGGGCTAGAAGTTAGGAGTGACGTTGATGGTGATGGAAGAACTGGTTTTGAGATAGTAGATAGAAAGGCTGTAAGATGCAGTCATGACAACTCAGACAGCACCCTGATCTGAGACTGTTCCATGTAGTGGAAACAAACCCTGCACATTTCAGTACATCCTGAGTGCATAGCTCCTGTCTGGACTTTAACTGAGGTTCATGCTGACAGATGGACCACCAGGAAGATGAAGTGATGGTTCCTTCAAGAGGAATATATACGTTTTTGAAAAGTAAAAATAAGGCCAGCTGCAGTGGCTCACGTCTGCAATCCCAAAACTTTGGGAGGCTGAGGCGGGCAGATTGCTTGAGACCAAGAGTTCAAGACCAGCCTGGTCAACATGGCGAAACCCCATCTCCACTAAAAATGCAAAAAATTAGTCAGGTGTGCTGGCAGGCACCTGTAGTCCCAGCTACCTGGGAGGCTGAGGTGGATCACTTGAGCTTAGGAGGTCAAGGCTGCAGTGAGCTATGATCATGCCACTGCACTCCAGCCTGGGCGACCAGACTGAGACCCTGACTCGAAAAAAGGGGAAGTAATAACCTTTCCTTAATTTAAAAATCAATGCCCTTTCTTTGGAGAAAAATTAGAAAGTATACTTAATCAAAGAGAGGAAAAATAGCTATAATCCTGCCACCCAGAGATAATATCTTATTGTGTGCATCTGTGCATTTTGTTTGTTTTACAAAACCAGGCTCTTTTATGCATTCTTCACTTAAATTGAGGATAGTCTTCCATGTAATGTTTATTCACTATAATGTAATTTTAGAGTAGAACTCCAATATATGCATGTACCATGATGTATTTAACCAATCCCTTCTTGTTGGAAAATTTTCAATTTAGAATCTTTTGGCTATCGTAGGTAATGCAGCAATGGAAATATTTGTCGCTAAATCTTTGTGAACATCCCTAATTATTTCTTGGACTAAATTATTGCCAAATTGCTTTTCAGAAAACTTGTTCCAAATAGTGAGGCTCTTCTAAGGCCTCCAAATGGGAATAATAGTATCTCCCCTTACTGCCTCATAGGGGCCTTCTGAGGTTTAGAATCTCAAAACTGAGATAACATTTGCACAACCACCTCCTCTGCCTCTTTTTTCCAGACAGGGCCTCACTCTGTCGCCCAGGCTGGAATGTAGTGGTGTGGTCATGGCTCACTGCAGCCTCGACCTCCTTGGGCTCAGATGATCCTCCTACCTCAGCCTCCCAGGTAACTGGGACTACAATAGGTGTGCACCACCACGCCCAATTGATTTTGGGGTTTTTTTGGTATTTTTTGTTAAGACCAGTTTTCGTCATGTTGTCCAGGCTGGTCTCGAACTCCTGGGCTCAAATGATCTGCCCACCTCGGCCTCCCAAAGTGCTAGAAATACAGGCATGAGCCACCACGTCCAACATGCCTATCTCCTTTTTAGAACAGTGAAAAATCTTTATATGGGTAAGCTATGATGAATATAATTTAGTATATATATTATATATAGTATATAATTTTATAAAAATACAAAATATTTATATAAATATTTATACATAATATATAAAAATTATATGTGATTTTTTTAGATAGGGTCTAACTCTGTTGTCCAGGCTGAAGTGCAGTGGTGCAATCATGGCTCACTGCAGCCTCAACTTACCAGACTCAAGCAATCCTCCCATCTCAGCCTCCCAAGTAACTAGGATTATAGGTGTGTGCCACCATGCCAGGCTAATTTTTTAATTATTTGTAGAGATGGGGTGGGGGTCTTGTTATGTTGCCCAGGCTGGTCTACAACTCCTGAGCTCAAGTGATCCTCCTGCCTCAGCTTCCCAAAGTGCTGAGATTATAGGCATGAGCCACTGTGCATATATTTAATCTCCAGCAGATCCTACGCCCTGTCTGATAAAGAAAGAGGACCCCCAACTTGGCAAGGAGTCGTTGATTCTAATCCCAGATCTGCCATTAACTATCTCTGCCAGGTGAAGCAAGTCACTTTCCGTCTCTGGAACTGGTTTCTCCATTTATAAGATGAGAGGCTTGCACTACATGGCTTCTATCATCGAGAGTTTGATGTGATCCTCATTAGCAACTTTGAGATAGACTTAGAGCATAAATTATTAGTCCCATAAGGAAAACAAGATCCAGAAAAGTTAAATCTATGCCAACGATTCCCTAATTCATGTTTTCATCTGCGCTTTTCTGCAAGGCTGTTAAGGCGGGATAAAATGAGGGGCGTCACGTTTTCTAATCGTTACTGGGAAGAGAAATTTGGAATATGGTTTTCCCACCCCTTTTCCCTAAAGGATTTCTTTCTGAATATATTTTTCCCTTTTAGTCACTTGAATTATTCCATTATTGTTTACTTATGTTGATTCAAATATAAATATAGTTTAAAAAATGGTACCATAGAGACCCAGCATTAAACTATGAGTTTCTTACTGCATCACAGGATCTTTTAAGCCAGTTATATCGTATGTATCTACATATTCCCAGAGTCTGATACAATGTTAGGCATGTAATTGGTGATTAATGATCACTGTTTAATAAGGCAGGGTGGTGAGCAGATAGGGGTCCAGAAAGAATGCCAGGTACTGTATCTGACTGCTACCCAATTTGTGGTTTCAGACAACTAGCTTAGTAGGAGTCTTGGTTTAAGACCACTAGCCCAATAGGAGTCAAGGTACTTAGAAGGAAGCTTAGGGGAGCCAGAAAAACATGGATTCAAACTCTGGCTCTGACACCAATTGAGTGGCCTGAATTTCAGTTTCCCCATATGCAAACTGGAGATAATAATGCCTATCTCATTGTCATGGATATATGTAATACTAGTAGATGGTAGGAACTCAGTAAAGATGGGTTCCACTTCATGAAAGAAGATGTACGAGATACTTTGGGGGGAACCATAAGCAGCAGGGGAGATCTTTTGTTCTTGGGCATATTTAAACTAATGCCCCCCACAAAATGATATTTTTTTAAATCATTGCTGTATCCATCAGTGGAATGTGTGTGTGTGGACCTGCATGGACATGCTGAGTATGCATCCACTCCTCAATCTCTCATCGATAGATAATACCTGGGGAATATATAAGATCTTCAAGAGGAACATGGTGTTTTTCCTTTTGCAGGCATCTTTTGGCACTCCAGAGACTGCCACCTGGCAGACCGTGAGCATATTTTCTTGGAAGTTCATTAGGGAAGTTCAGTGTTCTAAGAGTTTGAAATTCAGACTTTTCTAAAATCCAGTGCATTTAATTTTCTGTTATTTGCATGCAGACTGCCTATTTGGTATATAGTATATCAAACCATGAACCCAGCCTGTTTTCTTCCTGACACCTCAAATAATTCCCAAAAATCTTTTATATATTTTATTGGTGGATAATCTGGGAATGTAAATTATTTTAATATCATTTTTAAAAAGGTATAACAACAATAAAATGAAGTGCCAGAAAAGTAAAACTACTTTAAAAATATGTAGGTACGATCCCAGATAGTCTGTGTTATCCTATGCTTTTGAATTATTCATCCCATAGAAGTGACCTCATTATCCCACAGTTAATTTTACCCATCCTTCTAGGTCTGGTGCAAATGACATTTCTTTTACAAAGCCCTCCTTTTCCCCAGTTCCAGATTGGTTGATGAGCACTTGTGCAGGGCCAGTTCTGCAGCAGCAGACATTAATTTGTAAGTGAGTAAAATACACAATTAAGAATTTACTGTATAAAATTTATGTTTAGCAGAGTTGCTAGTTTTTTTTTTTTAATGTTAATCCTTCATAACTGCAGACTTCCAGACTGGGTTGGAGCCTCACTGATTCTAGCTTAGCAAGTATATAGATCTCCCCAGCAACCAAAATAGCTCTGGTCAGGCACAGGTGACAGCTGGGGCTGGAGCCACCAGTTGCCTTTGTTGTCAAGATGCCTCTAAAGGATCTGATGTGGGGTGATTATTAAAAACAATAGTGATTTTTTTTTTGTTCCTGTCACATACCAGCTACCCATAATACATTATCTCAGATTCTGACAACAACCATGCAGATTTTCACCATTTCAGAGATGAGAAACTGAGATTTAAGAGATCAGTTTACTTCCCCAAGGTCACTGAACTGGTACATCATTGTATACTGACTTTGAGTGAACTGTATGGCATAGTCTATTTTTGCTTGGACTCATAGTAGGTTCTCAGCAAATAGTAGTTACTATTATTCTCATTATCATTATTTTTGAAAGGGATGAGCATAGGTCTTTTAAGAAATTCCAAATGTTCTTTCTACTCTATCAGGGTACTCCTATCTTCTTTCCTTTGCCTCCTTTCTGGCTGAAAATGATGATAGGAAAAGATGGTCACTCCTTTGGTGTCAAATGATGTAATTCATAGCAAAGTACTTTGAAAGCTGTATTTATGAAATTTTAGGTATTTTATAATTTGGGGTTTTTTATAACAATAATAGTTATTATTATTCCTCTTTATAATTATGAGCCCTTCTGGGTAGTAATCTTATCTTATTCTTTGCATCCACAGAGCGGGTACTTAGGTGATGTTTAATAAATATATTGCACGTAATATTTAATACAATTGCATTTTCTTGCTTTGAAAGGTAGATTGGGATCTGTGGGAAAGTCTGGGTTTGGTCTGGACCAACCCAGGAGCAGGCTAGTTCGATAGCAACTCAAGCAAGATACATATAGTCTGTCAGAGTGGGGCTCATTTGTTCATTCAGCAAAGGTATAATGAGTGTCTAATATATGCCAGGAACTGCTCCAGACAAAGAGGAGACAGCCATGAACAAGAGAGGTAAAATAGAGACGGGGTTTCACCGTGTTGCCCAAGCTGGTCTCAAACTCCTGAGCTCAGGCAATCCACCCACCTTGGCCTCCCAAAGTGCCGGGATTATAGGCGTAAGCCTGTAAAGGAGGAAGGAGGAAGATGATGCATAAGAAAATGACAGACTGCATTAGGGAATGAAGAAAATGAAAATGGCTAAAGTGAAAGAGTGTTAAGAAGAAGGGCAGAGTGTGTGGCTACTTTAGATAGGGTGGTCAAGAGAGGCCTCTCAGAGGGGGTGGCATTTGCTCTGGGACTGGGTGAGAGATGGAGTTGGCCATGTCTAGATTTGGAAGAAGAGTGTGCCAGTAATCATCAAGACCATGCAGCAGAGCTAGGATTGGCATATTCGAGGGACAGTAGGCCAGTGTAGCCTAAGTATAGAGAGATGGGAAAAGTAGCCAGGAACCACGTTCATTAGGCCCTTATTAGCCCCAGTCAAGAATTTGGTTTTAGGCTGGGTGCGGTGGCTCAAGCCTGTAATCCCAGCACTTTGGGAGGCCGAGACGGGTGGATCACGAGGTCAGGAGTTCGAGACCATCCTGGCTAACACGGTGAAACCCCGTCTCTACTAAAAAATACAAAAAACTAGCCGGGTGTGGTGGCGGGCGCCTGTAGTCCCAGCTACTCGGGAGGCTGAGGCAGGAGAATGCGTGAACCCGGGAGGCGGAGCTTGCAGTGAGCCGACATCCGGCCACTGCACTCCAGCCTGGGCGACAGAGTGAGACTCCGTCTCAAAAAAAAAAAAAAAAAGAATTTGGTTTTAATTCCAGATCAATAAGAAAGCCATTGGAGGGTTTCAAGTAAAAGAATGATATCCTTGGCTGGGCACAGTGGCTCACACCTGTAATCTCAGCACTTTGGGAGGCCAAAGCAGGCAAATCACTTGAGGCCAGGAGTTCAAGACCAGCCTGGCCAAGATGGTGAAACCCTGGCTCTACTAAAAATAGACAAATTAGCAGGACATGGTGGTGCATGCCTGTAATTTCAGCTACCTGGGAGGCTGAGGTATGGAAACAGCTTAAGCCCAAAGGCAGAGGTTGCAGTGAGTCAAGATCATATCATTGCAGTCCAGCCTGGGTGACAGAAGGGAACTCTGTCTCAAAAAACAACAACAACAACAAAAACAAAACAAAAAACAAAAAACAAAACCCATGAATTATATATCTGACTTATGCTTAAAAACATCTCTGGCTGCTAGTGGAAGATGGATTGAAGAAAGGTAAAAAATGTAAACAGGGAGACCAATTGAAAAGTGATAACTTTATTTTATTCTTATTTTAATTTTTGTTCTTATTTTTCCCAGTTGGCCTATGAATTATTATTCATAGCCTTACTCATTGTAGCCTTCCATGAATTATGTTTTTTTGAGACAGAGTCTCACTCTGTTGCCCAGGCTGGAATGCAATGGCGTGATCTCAGCTCACTGCAACCTCCACCTCCTGGGTTCAAGCACTTCTTCTGCCTCAGCCTCCCAAGTAGCTGTGATTACAGGTGCCCACCACTACGCCCAGCTAATTTTTGTATTTTTAGCAGAGCCGGAGTTTCACCATGTTGGTCAGGCTGGCCTCAAACTCCTAACCTCAGGTGATCTGCCCACCTCGGCCTCCCAAATTTCTGGGATTACAGGCATGAGCCACCATGTCCAGCCGCCTTCAATGAATTTATATGATTCCATTTACCTTAATTGTAAGAATTTGACAATGTGATTTTTTAGTATATTTTACTTCTGCATATATTGTAAGCCACACTTTTACACAATTACTTTTAAGGAGAGCCACATATTTCTACGATGCTTTTCACTCCTTTGTTTATGCAGTTTTCATTCAGTTTCAAAGGGCTTCCTTGAACATTTCTTATAATAGAGGTCTGCTGGTGATGAATTATCTCAGCTTATGGCTATCTTTTAAAAGTCTTTATTTTGTCTTCAGTTTTTGAAGTAGATTTTCATTGGATATAGAATTTTCAATGATAAGTTTTTCTTTTTGTTTCAACACTTTAAAAATGTCATTCCATTGTCTTCTAGCTTTCATTGTTTCAGATAAAAAGTCATCAATAATTATATTTTTGTTCCTCTGTATGTGTGTGCCTGGTTATTTTCAAGATTTTTCTTTTTTTTCTCCCACAGCACTTCTACTGTCCCTTTCTCAGATTTTTCTATATATCTTTGGAGTTTAGCAATGTGACTACAATGTGCCTTGGTGTTGTGTTTGTGTTTTTACTTCTTGAGGTTTGTAAGTTTCTTAGATCTGTGGGTTGATCTTTTTCATCAAATGTAGGGGGAAATGGTCATTTGGTCTTCATATACTTTTCTGACACAATTTCTCTTTCTCTCCTAAGACCATTTTTTATTATTCCACAGTTCCCCAGGACTTTTAACTTTCTGTGCTTTATTTTCTTTGGTCTTTTCTGCAGTGTCCAAGCTGCTGTTAAACCCATTCAATAGATTTTTTTTACTTTTAGATATCATAATTTTTCTTTTAAAATTTTCATTTCATCCTGTTTATAATTTCTACTTCTGTGCTCATATTTCTCATTTTTTCACCTATTATGTCTGTTTTTTTTCTTTAGTTCTCGACATATTTTAACGTCCTTAAATACTAATTCCAACAACTATGTTATCTCTGGGTCTGTTTCTTTTTATTGTTTTTTCTCCCCTTGGTTATGGGTCTGTTTCTTTGCATAGCCAGTGATTTTTTTCATTGTGCACTAGACACTGTAGATTCTACAATTTGCAAGACTGGATTTATTCATCTTCCTTTGAAGAGTGTTGAGTTTTATTCTGTCAGGTGATTACTTTACTCACAATTACCTTGATCCTTTGAAGTTTGATTTTAAAATTTGTAGGTGGGGTATAGAGTAACTTTTATTCTAGAACTAGAATAGCCCTATTCATAAGATCTGCCTTTTGTGGATCTCAATTAAATGCCCAGTATGTTCAATGAGTTCTCTCTTTTCTGGCTGGTCAGAACTCCAATGTCTTCCTGCTCTGTTTAATTTCTGGAACCTCACAGTTTCTTAGTAAGTATTCTCTGCTAGGGCTCACAGATTCTTGTCCTGTGCATGCACAGTTTAGTGTTCAGCTAAACATTCAAGAAGACTTCTATGCATATTTCTGGAACTCTCTCTATGTACAGCTCTTTCTCTCCGGTGCCCAATACACAAATTACAGCCACCTCAGCAACCTTAAACTCCAACTTCTACCTCATCAGCTCTGAGAGATCATTGTCCTCTGCTTAAGCTACCCATTTCTACACCACAGAAGGTTCTTCCAGGCAGAAATATCAAGGTGATTATGTGCTGACATAGTGTGTTTTTCTTTTCTCAGGGGTCACATTTTTCCCCTGACGGTTGTCTAAAGTGTGAAAACTTTTACTTCAGTTTTACATGTGTTTATAGAAGGAGGACTAGTCTGGTACTAATTACCCCATCATAGCTTAAAGTGGAAGTCTCTAGTATAACTTAATAATTTATTTTCAGTAGTTCATACTTCTCTCTTAGATGGCTATAGATTTACCTTTGAGAAATGAGATATTTCTGAAAAGGTGTGTGAAGTTACATGTATTTTATAGACAAAAAGCGTGGCCATGGCAATGTTTGTAATTCAAAGTGTTGCTTACAAACTCTAGTGTAATGCTTTTCCTTTAAGTGTGGTTGGTTGTTTTTGTATCTTTGTGTAAGTGAGAGTAACAGTGAGAGAAAATGAGGAGAAGGGGAAAAGAGACATCAAGCAAATATAAAAGAAGAGAAGACACACTGGAACGGTCTGAACCTTTACTTTTTAAAATTATATTCAGCAGGCTGGGCGCGGTGGCTCACACCTGTAATCCTAGCACTTTGGGAGGCCAAGGTGGGTGGATTGCCTGAACTCAGGAGTTCCAGACCAGCCTGGGCAACACCGTGAAACTCCGTCTCTACTAAAATGCAAAAAAAATTGGCCGGGTATGGCGGTGTGTGCCTGTAATCCCAGCTACTCCGGAGGCTGAGGCAGGAGAATCATTTGAACCTGGGAGGCAAAGGTTGCAGTGGGCCAAGATAGCGCCACTGCACTCCAGTCTGGGGTGACAGAGTGAGACTCCATCTAAAAAAAAAAAAGAAAAAAAAATATATATTCAGCATAAAAGTCATTTAAAACTTTAAAAAAATATATAAACTCTTATAATATTAGCTAAAATGTTCAATGCTTGTCATGTGCCAGGTTTTGTTCTAAGTGCTTCACATACTTTAACTTATTAAATCTTCACAACAGCACTTTATGGCAGGTGCCTGCTTTGTCTCCATTTTACGGATTATAAAACTGAGATGGCATAACTTGCTCAAGGTCCATGGTTAATAGGCAGAAGTTGACATTTGATCCCAGGTGATCTGCATCCAAAAAATCCACACTTTTAACCTCTATGCTGCCTTCATATTAGAGAAGCATCTTGTTATTGTCTCCCACACCAATCCTCTATGCCCAAACTAAAAAAAAAAAAAAATTACCCGGGTATGGTGGCAGGCACCAGTAATCCCAGCTACTTGGGAGGCTGAGGGAGGAAAATTACTTGAACCCGGGAGGCAAAGGTTGCAGTGAGCCAAGATTGTAGCATTGCACTCCAGTCTGGATGGCAGAACAAGACTCAGTCTCAAGTAAAAAAAAATAATAATAAAGAAAAAGGAAAAAAAATCCGGGATAAGTTCTGTTAAACTAGACGTCACTGGGATTTGGTGCTGGTGAGAGATACTTGGCAATTAAAGAGATGCACACTCTATTGATCCACTGATTTTTCATACTGGGCTCTTTTAGCATCTTCCATTCATCAGCTTCAGTCACCAGTACTGTCTTTTGATGGTCAAGTGACTTTCAAATATAGACAAAAGTTAATGAGTGACTCAGGGAGATTTTTCAGTGCCTCGCTTCTTAGTCTGAACTGCTTGAGAAACCAGATGATGACAATTGTGATGACCCATCTTTTGGAGTTGGAAAACACTGTCTCCCTGAAATACTAGTAATTCACACCAGCAGACTTTCAGCCTTGTTCCGCTTCTGACTTTGGGACAGTAAGATTGGGAGGGCAGATACGGATCCACACGAGAGGCACGGAGTGTTTCTAGGATGTTTGTTTCCACATCTTTAGCTGAGAGTTGAGATATCCTTAGGATGAACTTTTCCCGTGATCTTTGAGATTTCAGGAAAGAAAGAGATAGCAGATTGCAGGCTATTATGATGGCAAAATCATTTCTCTTTGGCCACCACACAGTTGTTCCCTGAGTCACAAACTACTCAATTCAGTAGCTGTCGAACTAAACTGCCTTTGAAATTCAGAGGAGAGTCTGTGTATGCCAAAACCAAGTCCCTGAGTCACCCAGCGCACAGCAGGAAGACAGCAGTGAACAGGGTCAGAAGTGGTGCCAGAATCCACCCCTTGCAGCGAGTGTGGACCTTCAAATGCCCGTTCTACAGGAATCATCCCAGGTCATAAAATCTCATGTCCTTGCAGACAGGAGGTACCATTGTCTGTTCCCTCTACTGTCTGCAAGGTTCGTGAGTAGTGAATCATCTCCCTAAGTATCTTTTTATGTGGACTGAGCCATGTATTATGAAGATCCTATTTTATTTGTAATATCTAAGGAAACTGCATTAGACATTATAGTTTATGAACAAAATAGGTGGTGTTTGTATTTGGAAATGTAACATCTTACTTACTAGGAAGACCTGGATTTGAACAGATCTACCTGGGCCTATTATAGAACAAAAAACTTGGTGTCTTTTTTCTCTGGTCACCACAGTTCTGCAATTATTCTATATAATTGTTGTTTTCTTTTCTTTTTGGAAGGAGTCTCCTGTTGAAGAAAGAATCTAAAGAAATGCATAAGTTCCAGGGAATTTTCCTCTAAGACTAATAACAACAAGATAGCTTTGCCTTTATTTATTTATATTCGTTATTTTTTACACATGAAAAATACGTGTCTTCTTCAGAGATCCTGGGTTAGAATTTTTTATTTTCCTTGTCCTGATTGAAGAAGAATCTCAAACACTGATGCTGTTTTTTATTATTTCAAGAAGAATTTTGGATGGTGCTTGACAACTTATGCCTTCTATAAAAAGAAGAAATATTCTTTTACACTCTGTATATTAAAGATATTGTCCAACTGACATTTCACCAAACAAAGAAATTGAGCCACCTTGCGCTGTACATTTTTGTTTAAATATTTGGGAGCTATTGTTTTCAGAGTCATCCATGGTAATAATGGCCAACTCAAAAAATGTCCTACTGAAGGGTCAATTAAATATTGGCTCAGTTTCCACATTTGTAGCCCATGTCTTCCCTCCTTTTAGTTCTTCCCAAAACAAGGCAGGGTATGCCTCCCACTCAGAAACTACTTGCAAAATTCCATATCATAAGATGCTGAGCTTGAAATTACGAAACATCATCATCAGTTTCTGAGGACTTCAGAACTAGAAGTCAAACAGAAACTTCATGGTTTAGGAACCAAGGACCTGAAATACAACTTCTAAGCTGGATTGGTATTGGTTCCAAGGTTAAAAATAAAGGACCACAGTTTTATTGTCTTTGAATGTAACATATTCCACATGAACGTCAATAGGGCTCAGACATGCACTGAAGGCAGACAAAGGGTAAATAAATTAAACTGAAGTGACTCAGAAGGCACTTAAGGAGCAAAGATGTGCGGAAGTAACAAGAGACTTCGTTTTTAAGGACAACCCTATTTAGAACTCAAGGGAGAGAACCTAACTGGAAAACTCAAAGAACCATAGTTCCAAAATGAATTTAACTTACAACCTTTTTCAACAGCCAGGAAAAAGTGTGTGTGTGTGTATACACACACACACACACACACACACACACACAGAGATTGGTATCTATATTTTGGAAGTTCCTGAGCACTTATGCATTTAAGCCAATGCACTTTTTTTTTTTTTTTTTTTTTTTTTTTTGAGACGAAGTCTCCTTCTTGTTGCCCAGGCTGGAGTGCAGTGGCATGATCTCGGCTCACTGCAACATCCGCCTCCTGGGTTCAAGCGATTCTCCTGCCTCAGCCGCCCAAGTAGCTGGGATTACAGGCACCCACCACCATGCCTGGCTAATTTTTTTGTATTTTTAGTAGAGATGGGGTTTCACCATGTTGGCCAGGCTGGTCTCAAACTCCTGATTTTGGGTGATCTGCCCACCTCAGCCTCCCAAAGTGTTGGGCTTACAGGTGTGAGCCACCACTCCCAGCCACACTTTTCCTTTCAAACCAACAGAATAGCTGGATCATGTATGCTAAGAATGTCCAGACTAAAATATGTCAACGAGACTTTGAGACCTTCCTGCATCTCACTTAACAACTTGCTTCTTGGAACATCTTCCTGTGAGGGCAATGAGTTACTACTGAAGCTCGTCTTTGTAGAATATTTTTTTTATCAGCCTTTATTTGCTTTTCAAACCTTGCTGCATTTTTCCTGTACCAGGACAAGGCCCAGTTGTCCATTGACTTTTGTGAAGGCATCCATGGGAGGTTTTGAAGTCCACTGGTTAAAAGGGAAAACTGCTTTTGTGTTTGATCAGTATAAAGGTAGTTAGAAACAATGCTGAGTCACTTTAAAGCAGCTGCATTGCAAACCAAGAGAAAGGACTTTATCATTGGCTTTGCAGTCAGCAAATCTGGGTCCTGGCCTTTGCTGCATCGAGAGCAGGCCTCTCAATGTCTGTAAGTTTCATCTACCTTTTCTTTAAACACCACCATTATTAAGCATTTACTACGTACCAACCACTATATTCAGCCTTTTATTCACTTAAACCTCACAACAACCCTATGGAGTAAACAGTATTATCATCCCCGTTTTATAGATGAGGAAACTGAGGCTCAGAAAGACTACAAAGCATGCTCAGTGTTACACAGTGAGGAAATTAGAGAAAAAAGATTCGAGTTCTCATCAGTCTGACTTCAGAGTCTGATCTCTTATCTACTCTGAAAGGAGCTAATAATAACATCATTTATTGACACTGAGGATCAAAAGAGATAATGTTTGTAAAAGCTCCAAAGTCACATACACATATAACATGTTATAATGAAATCACTTAAGAAAAGAGAAAACTAAGAAATAGTTACATGTCATGGTCATGGAAAAGTACATTCAAATGCCTATAAACCAGAACTTACTAGTTCTGTGTAAACCAACACGAGATTTCCTGAATACCTTATTTTTCTTGACAGTACCCCACTGAAATACTAAATATGATATGTTACATAAATCAGGCAGGATGGATGGCCACTTTATTTTACATTGATTCCGTCTTTAGAAGGCTGAGCAGCCTAAAAGACAACGAGAACTCTGGTCCATTTGTTACCTGTGAGCTGAGCTGCACTGGTTTGCTAATTTGCTTACGTTATAAAGACATCTGCACAGAAGTTCAGCCTTAACTCCCAGGAACAATAATGTAGGTTACCAATAATGTAGAAAGTATTGTTTACTTGTAGGGTATAAGAGGATCAGAGGCTATGAAAAGGAGACACAATGTTCCTTAAATCACCACCACAATAAAGCATGCACAATATCAAGTTAATCTTACTTTTACTGTTAGCAGGTAGTGCAATAAGTAGAAGAGAAGGATGAAGGTTGGCTGCATCAGGGAGTCAACAAGAGCCCCTTAGTCATTGGCAGGAGGGCTGTGGCTGCATGGGTCAACCAGATGGAGTCTCTTGTGCAAATATGCCTCTGGACAGAGTCAAGCAACTGACATGCTTTTTCCTAGTTCCCATAGTACTGATGGAATGGATTGAATTGACTGATTATTTTAGGGTTGTGTAGACAGAAATGAATATAAATAAGAGGTAGAACAAGAGCAAAGGGACTGTGGTCACTCAGTACGTCTCAACATGAAATGGAAACCCATGCTGTGGTTACCAGACATTGAACCCCTTTGGGAGGCTGGGGACTGAAAACTTGGACTTCATGCTTATATCCCTGATAAAGAAATATTTTCAGCTGGGCATAGTGGCTCACATCTGTAATCTAAGCACTTTGGGAGGCTGAGGTGAGAGGATCACTTGAGCCTAGGAGTTCAAGACCAGCCTGGGCAACATAGGGAAACCCCCTCTCTACAAAAAATAAAAAAGCTTGCTGGGCATGTTGGCAAGTGCCTGTGGTCCAGCTACTCCGGAGGCTGAAGTGGATCACTTGAGCCCAGAAGACTGAGGCTGCAGTCATGCCACTGCACTCCAGCCCAGATGACAGAGTGAGACCCTGTGTCAAAACAAAAACAAAAACAAATATTTTCCAAATTCGTAAACTTATTCGTGACAATAATTCTCCAACTAGAAATAGAGATATTTGGGCTGAAGGATATCTTTTTTCCCAAATTACAAGCCTGTTGATAGAAAAAGGTTTTCAGAGTTAAAAACATGCATCACACTTCGTGCATGTTTAATCATTTACTTTTACTCTAAAAGAATGACATTTTCTGAAATTGAGGTTGCACTAAAAAAATCCACACTGAATGGTCTTAATCCTTATAGCTTATCTTAACTGATCTGCATCTGCTGAGTTGTTACTAAAGTGCCTCCTGTCACAGGTTTGGCTGAGTCACAGAATCGGTTATGTAGCTGATGCACCAGCCTTTTCCCCTGTTGTCCAAAAATAGGAAAAGGTTTGCACCCTAAATGATTTGAAGTGGTTTCGTAAAGCTGCACGGGCTCTGTCATTCAAGAGGGTAATATAGAGATGGATTACCCTGGGGAGAGAGACGGGATGACAGAGCTGAAGGAATTGCATCCCATGTAGGGAATAAGGAGTTATATCTTTTAGATCCCTACTGATCCCTGTTGACTTCCCAGACACTCTGTGGCCCCCAACTACGCAATAATAGGTTTTATTATTTAAAGTTGAAGTCTTACTTTGGGAGGTTAAGGTGGGAGGAGTGCTTAAAGACAGGAGTTCAAAACCAGCATGGGCAATTAAAGCAAGATCTCCATTTCTACAAAACATAAAATAAAATAAAAAAATTTTTTTACTTAAAAATAACAGTTGGACTTTGGAGTCTCACTTTCATTTTATCAGTCAGAGTATTGAGAATTAGTTTTAGAAGAAATAGAAGAGCTATATATAGATAAAGTGATAAGGAAGGTAACCAGATTTTATAAAGAAAAGAACTACAACTAATTGATAGAATCTGCATTTTTTTTTTTTTTTTTAGTTTATTTCTGCTCTTTAAGAATTTGCAATTTTTTGGAAAGATGATATTGTGGACTTATTATCCCAACCTCCTGTCCCCTTGATTTTACTGGTTTATGCACTTTGAAGAGAAAAGAGAGCATGAATAAGGAATCAACACGTGAGAAATGAAGAAATTAATCCCCTTAGGAATTTTGTGTGTGGGGGATTATAAGAATACATAATCGAGGTAAGCCCAAACCAAAAGGGCTTATTAAAAAAACCATTTTCAAAAGGCAACCACATGAATTTTAACAGCAATGGCGACTGCAGTTCTACAAGGTTTATAGTCAAAACTTTTTTGTTTGTTTTTTTTTAAATCTCAACTTGATTAATGATTAACAGGTCCCATTTATGATGCCAAAAAGAAGTTTTTCAGCAGCCATTTTGTGGGCCTCAATAATACCAATTACAATATCAACAAAAAGGAGAAATAATGTTGCTCAAGTAATGTTTTAAGCCCAACTGGTTAACAAAATTCAGGTGTATGGTTTTTAGATCTTGTGACTGAAGCTTTGTTTTCTACGTTTGAATCTGGAGAAAGAGAAAATAATTAATTTAAAATGACTTAAAATGCAGGATTCCATGAAGGTCTTCCTTTATCAGTATAGCTTTAGTAGCTGTTGGAGAAATCAGCTAACATTTATTAGAGCTTCTGATTCAATCATATTTTTAACTCTTTCTAGTTAGCCATTAGCCATTTGAAAGAATGATAAGTAAAGCCTTAAGGGTTTTTGTTTTTGTTTTTTTTTGTATATTCCTCAAACAACATGAGTTAAAAAAAAAATCTGGTTTTTTTTTTTTTTTTGTCTTGTGAAATGATCAGCAATTTTTAAAAAGGCTTCAGCAAAATATAATTGAACAAATCTTATGTTTAACAGATTAAACCATTTCTGCATTCAGTTTTCTTGTCTAAAAAGAATTACATTTAAATAGTAATTCAGCAATGTATTTTTAAAAGCCCAAAAACATTTTTATTTCTGACTTTTAAATTTTTGTATAAAGGGGGTAAAACACTTTTATTTGTTCATAAAAACATGAGGGGAAAAAAGAGGCAGAAATTCACATTTTCCTGCCTATAAATACCAAATTAAGAAGATCTGTGGTGAGGTTTTTAAAAAATTAAAAGTAAAGCCCTGGTAAGTTTGAAAATATGTATGTACAGCTCTGGATCACCACTGCATAAAATGTCACAGGATTTCTGGAAGCCCTCAGATGCAAGCCATCAGTGAGGTTACATGTGGAAAACAGTAAGAATTACAATTCAAAATGTAGTTTTTAAAAAAACAAACAAAAGAAAACCCAAAATGCAATTTCAAAAACGATAGTCCTCCCAAGCCTTGTTCAGCCTAGGTTCCTGTCTAGACATGCAGATCGAACTGAAGAGTTGAAGCAATTATTCAGATAATTCAAAGGAAAAAAATAAAATCTTCTCCCTAAAAAAGATTTGAGCAGCCTGAGCTACCTGACTTGTTTGTCCTCACTGATTAGTTCACCAGATAATTGTACTTCACCCTGCGAGTTTGAAGAGGGCCATAGGATTTGAATCAGGGAGAAATTTCATGAACTTTTGTTTTTCTGTGCATTCGACTTCAATGAAATGTGTATAATTTGAAGGAAAAGAAAGTCTCTTGGAGAATCCTTTCAAGAAAATATAAAGTTATTCTTATAAGATATGCAAACGTTACATTGGTAATGACTCTCCTATCTCCAAAACATAAATAAATAAATGAATAAATAAATAAATAAATTCTGAAGACTAACCTTCTAAGTACCTTTCTTTTTCAGATGAGATGACAAGATTTAACACAAGAGAAAAGAGACTCATTAAGCTATCTGTAAACTGGATGTTATTCCTTGCAGTTCGGTTCACGTGTCATTTATATATTCTTATGAATTATATAATTTAAATAAAGAAAGAAATTGTTACTTGTGTATCTAGTACAAACTAGGGTAGACATTGATAGAAATTAAAATAACAATCAAGCTATGAAAATATAAAGGTTCCGAAATTCAAAAGTAATTATATTGATCTGGTCAACTTAAAATAGATGATCTTTTGAAAACATTTTGAAAACCCATTATGAATATATTTTTAAAACTTTAAAAAGTAAATATTCACATAAAACTAAACTGGGCAGCAAATTTCAAGGTAAAAATCAAGTAGGTTAATAGTCCATGAAACATATCAGATATTGAAATTAAAATAAAATTTGAAATTCATTCATGCCAGAAATTACTACTGCCAAGGCCTGTCATATGTCCTATTAGAAAATTAGAAGCATAATATTTAAACCAGGAATAGTTAAATGATTATAAAAAGGGAGCTTAGAATTTATCTCCTTTGTTCTTCAAATATGGATCTGTGGTATACATTTACCAGAATAACGTTAATTTTAATACTGCTCTACATAAATGTTCAAGTACAGACAAAATTTAAAGGGCAGTTTTACAAACAAAAATATTATTAAAACAATGTTTCCAAATACCAGACATGAAACGGCTGTTTTATGTTTTAAAAAAGCCTAAACCTTGTGAAAATAGATTAACAAAATATAAGAAAACAAAATCAAAAATTAAATTTTCTCCAAATTTAACTTTTATGAGCATTTATTACAGTTTTATAATACTCGAGAGCCTTTTCAAGATGGCATATTTAAATATTTTAAACTCTTAACATAAGGCTTTTATAAAGCCTGTGGTAACATACTGGTCATAATCACTAAATGCTAAACTAATAATATTGTAAAAAAATTACTTAGCAATTACTAAAAACAATTATATTTTTCTGTATTTTCAGAATTAAAGTAAAAATAGATAATTCTGACATAATCTGAAAAACTAAACTTTATTAACAAATATAATTTGGCAACTGATTTATTTTAAAAGGCAGATGTGCCTAAAACATTTTTAAAGAATCATATGTAATATATTGTAAGCATATAAGACATTTTATCACATGTTTATTTGAACCTTATTTTAAAAGAAACAATCAAATTATATAAAAAGTATGCTATCCCTGTAAATTACATTGTTTAGATTTCTGCCAAGTAGGAATATTTTGATGAAAGCAAAATAATGACTATAGAAGTTCATTGTCAGCTTACTCTTGATATCTGGGTCTATAATAGTTCATAAAAATGTTTAAAAGACCAAAACAAACAACTGTGGTCTAATAGTTCACATATGATACTTTTAAAACCCAACATGATTCTTTATTTTCTCTCACAAAGAATTTTTGGCAATTTCTAAATTTTAATATGAAGTATTTCTAATTCATAAATATTTCTAGTTAATAATAAAACTACTGTAAACATTTAAAACTCTTCTTATATTTTTAAAACAGCTTACATTCTTGATATTTGAAATACTAGTATTTGAATTATTGAAAGGAAGATGAAATAATTTTATTAGTTAAAAGTTTTATTTTCACAAAAAGCAATGTTACTAAGATGGTATTAATTGCTTAAGACTTTTTTTATTTTTAATTTTTTTTAAATTGAATTTTTAAAACCCGGTATTATATCTGCTTATAAGACAATTGGAAATTATACATTCTGGATAGAAATTCTATTTTAAAACATTTTCTAAAAATGAAAAGCAATCTTAACTAAATATAAAATTTTTAAAATTATTTTAGTTAAGCTATTTTTAGATTTGTAAAGCAGAAAAACAAATTTACTTTGAATGCCAATCATTTCAGTAATTTGGTATTCTGTTGTTCAGATTTTTGTACTTTTAGTTGGAATATAAACCTTCTATTTATTTCCATTTGTATATAATTCTACATGTAGAGTATAGATTCTAGAACATGTTACATAGTCACTTGTTGGTCTTGAAAATGCCAATAAAAAAATGCATTTTTAGTTTTACACACAAATAAATGTTTTAATAGCAAGAAACAGAAACTATATGGCACATTAAATTTTTTTGCATTTTATTTTTTTAATAGATGCTAAAACAATGGTTTCAGGAAAAGGAGTATTTTTGTTTTATCTGAGACTTATAGTACCTTAAGTAATGTTTTCGAAAGAAAATAAGAATACTTTTTAAAAACTTTCCATTTCAACCTTTGCACAAATGAAACAGCTGCAGCTGATTACAACTTTGATGCAAATTGTAACTCAAAATATAGTTCATAATAATATCTTACTAAATATTTACATTAATATGGAAATAACTGTTATGCATTTTATGAGGTTAAAAAAGATACTACACAGAAAATAGGAACTCCCATAGAAAGAATCAATGCAAAGGACATTTTAATACAGTTTTAGAACCTTTAAACTCATAGCTAACTAGTTACATTACTTTACTTAATGAATCTCACAGTTTTACAAGTTAAGGAGGGGCAGCTTAGTTTTGAGGTGCTGAAAGGTTACATGACTCAGCTGTATCTACCTGACGTTTACAAACATCCAGTTGCTAGACGTCACCCAGATAACATAGCCCTTTTCATTTTTTAAATTTTCATCTAGACATATTGACATTATGAATGCACAGTAATTGGTTTTACAGTAATAATATAGAACTATGACGACATTAAGAGAAATGTTAAGAATAAGCCCTGTTGGTTCCTGAATTTGCTATCTAAATGTTCAAGTATTAGTCTTTGATTTTTTTTTTTAAAGGTAACTTGATAATAATGAACTGCATTTAAGAAAAAAATACTCATGGTTCTGATTTAAAATAAAAGTAGGATGATTAGGTAAAAAATTTCTAGTGATACCTTATTGAATACGAGCTATAGATAAAAACTAAAATGTCATTTTATTTTTATTACTGTTTATGTTTTATTACTGCTTACTGTTATTCACTCACTAGATATTTAAATACTTTTTTAATGCTGATGTTAGATCTATTAGCATGTAATTTTAAGTTAACTTTTAAAAACTTCATAGTATTAGAAAATCTGTATTCTAGTCTCTTAAGGTAGTTGCCAAGATCAATGAAAGCTTAAAAATTAAATTGTTTTTATTTCTAAAACATATTTTCAGATCTTTTAAATGGTATTCCTTTCTTCAGATTTTGATTGAAGAATTCTGAAATAATACCAACGCTTAAGATCCTGATAAATCTTTAAAAAGCTTTTATTTTGCCTGTTATAAAAAAATTTAATCTGTGTTAAAATAGTATTATGAGAGATAATTCAAATGCACTGGCAAAATTTTCTTTTTGCTACTTTTACTGTAAAAAATAATAATGTTTGAAAACTCTCAATATTGGTCCAGAAGTTTCTGTCTTCACGGCATTTTTATTATTTCTGCAAAATGCCATACAATAAAGAATATAAAATTATGGCTTAAATATTTTGTAGTATGCCACTTTAAATAAATATTACAAAGTAATGACTTTTTTAATTGCTAGGGAAGTTGGACCCCATGTCAGTGAAACTTTCTTTCCTCTTATAAACAAAAATGGCTCTTTTCTCTTTTTTTTGGTCCGTTTCCTGTCTTGTTTTTAATAGTGATACCACATTTTGCTGAAGAACTTTCTATTTGTAACTTACCCCCCCATAAAAATGATTTCATTTAAGCCTTCTCAATGAAACCATTATTAGTTCTTACTTGGCAGCTATCAACTGTTGTCACTTTTCCTATCCAAATGTTACAAACAAAAACAAAAACCAAAAAAACCCTCTGGTCTTGATCACTTTCCACTGTCACTATTGACTAGAATCTTTTAAAGCATTTTTAATTCTCCGGATTTGTCAAGCATTCACATGAGCAATATACAGGTAGAAAATAAATCAGCTACCCAAAAAGATGTTGAACAAATATAAATGTTAATAAAAATGGACAAGAAGACCACTTCACACATACCCTAACCCCCCAATTTTTCAGGTTACTTTGACTTAAAAACATTGTGTGCTAATACAGATTTGGCTGGATTTTGTCTGCAGAGCTGTGTTAGCTTTCTAATCTTGTTTTCTGTTTTAACCTGCATTATAGCCATGGCTAAAGAAATGAGAAACAAAGAAATGTATGGAAGCATACATTCACATATTTTTGGTTTTATATGTTATTGTGTTTGTGGCTGTATTTAAACTGTGATATTATATCAATAATAGAGCTATCCAAAACCTCTCTTTAAAAAGTCTGAGATATCAAAACATTACATTGCATATGCCATAGATATTCACAATTATGATTTGTCAACTATACAATTTTTATTAAATTAATAATTTAATAAAATTATTTTTTAAATAAATGCTTTTTCAAAAAGCTTAGAGGTTCATCTAAGTAATTTTTCAACAAGCATTGCTGACTTCTGTGACAGCATTTGATTGCTTAATCAAAAGTGTTATGGGCTATATGATATGAGCATTTAAGAATGCCACTCATCCTAACTGATAATCCATACCATTCATCTCACCACCATATTTCAACCAATGTCTGGATCTATGTTTGTAATTGATGTAAAGCAGTTACTTGGCCAAACATGATCCCATCCGTACCAATTTTTTCCCATTTTGGTGGATTTGGATGTTGATTTCCCCTGGTGCATTTTCTAGGAAACAGGGTGGTTATATCTGAAGAAACATCTTTATTCCCCTCCACAAACAGAGAGGAATATAGTTGGAATATATACAGGTCTAGTTAATGGCTGATTCTGACAAACTTATTTGCAACAGCTAGATCTCTTTGAAATGAACAACTTAGACAGACTTCTTGATAAATTATAATGATTCTAATGGGGTCTTGTAAGGACCTGTTATTCAAATTATGGCCACCTGTGATGTTTTTCACAGGTGAGTGAGTCTGGTTCATTATCTCTAAATTTACCTTCAGAAAGCTACCATTACATTTTTGTTTGTCCTTTGTGTTTGTTGATTTTTCCCTGCTTCTAAGCTTTAAACATTTTGTGTGACTCTTAACCAACACAGATGATTGTGGTTGTAGTCTGGAATTGTCCAATGGCAGATGGTTAAAAATCCCACAATGGTCCCATTCATGGAGTTTATTGAGCTTGCCTGGTGAAGTTCTCCTCAGGTATCCCAAAGGACATAGTACTTGGACCACAGGCTCAATAGTGTTTAGCATTCATTTTGTTTAGTAAATTCCAGGGGATTGCAGCTTCTTTTTTGTATCAAATTGTTACTCTGAAATAAAAAGCCCACACGGTTGGACTTCCAGCCACAGCAAAACCTGATGTTAGGTCCAGAAGGGAATTTATAAATCAACACATTCCCCTTAACTCTTAAGTAGGGAGGATGCAGTGTTGAAATTATTTTTTCAAGGTAACTATTTGTATTTAGTTTGATCTCCAAACAACATGTGTTTGTTTCATTTGTTGAGATACTAAAGAAAAATCATAATATACAAAGTGCAAATGCTGATACTGAATCAGCAGAAACATTATTGTTTCCAGACACCAATAGGTAGAATATCTGATTCTGCCTCAGGAGATGTGACTTTGATTCTGGATCTGGCAGTGACTCTTGGTGTAAACTTCTATAGTAATTTGTCTGGAAAATTGGGCTAATACTCTATCTAGCCTACAGGGTTCCTTATACTATTAAATAGGGTAAACATATGGGTAAGCATTTTGGAAAAGTGAAATTTCAGTCCATGGAAAAAAAGAATTGAATGGGGAGGCCAATTTCAGCTTTTTGGTTGTACGACTCTGGGCAAATCATTTCCTTTCTATGGCTCCCTGTCAATTTTTAAAAAGTGAAAATTGGACTAGATGATCTCTAAGTCTTCTTGTAGCTTTGACAACCTGTGTTTTGGGATGATCATTGACAAGATTCCAAGAGGCCCAGCTATACTCAAAGTGGGGATTTGTAGGGTACCTTTTTTGTTTTCTGTTTACTCAGATTGATGCCCTACATTCTGTTTGCTACTCATGCCTCTGACTTTGTAGGGAATACTACCTTGAAGCGTACTCCAAAACATGACAAGCACATCTAGGTATCTCTGGTGGCCACTTTTGTCATAATGTCCAGCAGTGAGGTATCTTGCCACAGATTATACTGTGGAGGAAGGTTGGATATTCGGCCACCTCGACTTGGCTGTTTCTACGAAGTTCATCTCCTTTTAAGAACCTAGCTGCATGACTTGGTAATGAAGGGGACAAAAGGATGAAGACTCAAGTGGTTGGATATTTACTGCCTTAATTAATACGTTGCTTCTATTGAAACATTGATCTTAAAACGAGGTCTTAATAGCTTAATAATTTCTTTTTTCTTTTTCTTTCTTTCTTCTTCTTCTTTTTTTTTTTTTTTTTTTTTTTGAAATGGAATGTTGCTCTTGTGGCCCAGGCTGGAGTGCAATGGCACGATCTCGGCTCACTCCAGCCTCCACCTCCCAGGTTCAAGCAATTCTCCTGCCTCAGCCTCTGGAGTAACTGGGATTACAGGTGCCTGCCACCACGCCTGGCCCATTTTCGTATTTTTAGTAGAGATGGGTTTTCGCCATGTTGGTCAGGCTGGTCTTGAACTCCTGACCTCAGGTGAACTGCCTGTCTTGGCCTCCTAAAGTGCTGGGATTACAGGCATGAACCACAGCACCCGACCAATAATGTCTTTTTTTTAAAATGTAATTTTTTTCTATCAAAAGTCAGGGCTGTTGGTTTCTTGGACATATGGCTTGGACTACAAAGGAGACTGAAGGTTGGTGCATTCAGAAAACATGGTGGATGTTTTGGCCCTAAAAAGAAAAGTAAGATTTTTTGAAGAAATATAGGTTGGGCAGAATGTAAGGGATCCCAGGCATCTCTTTATAAGTATTTAATAAGAGAGCTCTGAGATAGTAAAGGATCTTCCAAACATTTCCCTTCAGAATTCCTAAAGGCCTCTTCCAATTTGTCCAGAACATGTCCTATCCTAATAGGCACCAGCCGAGCTCCTTCTGACCAATCCTAAAAAGGAGACACTTAACAGGAATGCTGAGAGACAGTAGGTTCCTATACGAGGTGGCTGCATGAACAGATAAAAGGTATTCTCTCTCTCTCTCTCTCTGGCTCTCTCTGTCTTTCTCTCTCTCTCTGTCTCTCTCTCCATCCCTCCATCCCTCCCTCCTTCATTTCTTTCATTGTAGGAATTGTTCTCCATTAAACTCGTAGCTGCTGTGGTCTAAACGTATCGGGCAGTTACACATTGCAATGGGCTATGGATTCTGATAGAAAGTAACCACCCTGTTGGTATTTGATAGATAGCTGACTCTCCAGGGAGTTGGTCATTTGTTCTGAATCGCGGCTTCGGCTACAGACCAGGTACCCTCCGTTTTGCCCCTATCGCACTGTTTCCTCTTTGGCCTCTCATCCCTCCTAACAGGCCCACACCTGGGTTGGAGAGGGCTCTGGGGGCAGCTGGTCGGCTATGACTGAGCAGTGTGTGTGAGGGAGGGAGGGGAAGGAGGAGGGGCAAATGGCACGAATCATTTTTCTTTTAAAAAGTTGTCAGAAAGCACAGATCCTAATCTCTTCGTTTGGGTCGTTATTCTGTATCACGACCCTGGTTTACTATTTGGCAGTTTCCTCTTTTGAGGTCTTTGTCATCTGTTTAAGGAGATAAACAATTCAACACTTCGCGTGGCCTTGGTAAGTCATTTTACTTCTCTTGTCTTCATCTATAGAGTAAATGAATTGAATTAGATGATCTCTGAGGACTCTTCCAACTTGAAGACCAATGGTACCAGAACTAGGCATGTAAAGCTAATCGGGAGATATTTTTTTAAATGAGTAAGGGAGGCTTCTGACATCCTGTTGCCTGAACAGTGGAGAGTCTGCACAGGATGGCGCAGCACGGAACTGCTTATCCTGTGAACTTCATTTTAAAAGAAAGCTGATGTCATTGGAAGGGGGTAGATTTCCTAGTTTTCAGATCACCATGGATCCTCTACGGCTCTTCTTTCCTACTTATGTATTTGCCATTTTTCTTCCTTTAAAGGATTTATTTAAAAGAGTGGTAATGGGAGGTGGCCAACAAACTAACTTATTTATTGATTTTTCTGGAAAGTTCTTGGTGACTAAAGGAAAATATTTAGAACTGTCTGGATTCCAATGGTCCATGCTGCTTTTTAACCCCATTTTCGGAAGCAATTCATCTTGACTCTATATACAATTCATGTAGATAAGTTATCATGGTACAATGTAGACATTTCTACACATATTTTTGTAAATGGACATTTGGGCATGTGGCACGTCTTTTAGATGAGATTTGTAATGAAGTGGCATATAACTGAGAGTGGATGGGCATGCTTCACTCAATTCTGATACTATCAGTAAATATTTTCTACTTCATACTTTTTTTATTATAGTTCCTTTATTTAAAAAGAAAAAAATTGAGAAAAGCATAATACGGTATGTTTTGGTTATAATGTAAAGAGGAGGGGTTTTTTAATATAAATTTAAGGGGTACAAGTGCAGTTTTGTTGCATGGATATATCGTGTAGTGGTGAAGTCTGGGCTTTTAGTGTAACCATCACCCAAGTAATGTATGTTGTACCCATTAAGTAATTTCTCATCTAAAAGGAGGTATGTTTATCTTTTCCCATGCAGTTTCAGTTCAGTGAAAAAAATGTGTGTTTCCTTAACTAGCTCAGTCATATGTAAATCAATAAAATCACAATTTAAAGACAACAGGCCAGGCGCAGTGGCTCCCACCTGTAATCCCAGCACTTTGGGAGGCCAAGGTGGGCAGATCACCTGAGGTCAGGAGTTTGAGACCAGCCTGGCCAACATGCTGAAACCCCGTCTCTACTAAAAATACAAAAATTAGCAGGGCGCGCTGGCAGGCACCTGCAGTCTCAGCTACTTGGGAGGCCGAGGCAGGAGAATCACTTGCACCCAGGAGGTGGAGGTTGCAGTGAGCTGAGATAGTGCCACTGCACTCCAGCCTGAGCGACAGAGTGAGACCTTGTCTCAAAAAAATAAAATAAAATAAGTAAAAATAAAATAAAATAAAAACAACAACATAGCACACATTTTAAAGGTGGCCTTATGGATTCTGAGAGAAGGAGAATGACCGAAGGGAGAGGTTGAGAGTGTTTTTAGCTGTTCCAAGTAATGTTCCCACCCTAAATGGTATGGAAGAGTAGCTATTAAGATAGCTTCGAGTTTCAGAGATTACAAAACTCTTGGCCATCTTCCCTTGTCTGCATCAGTTTTTGAAAGACACATGTGGCCGGGCGCGGCGGCTCACACTTGTAATCCCAGCACTTTGGGAGGCCAAAGCGGGCGGATCACCTGCGATTGGGAGTTCGAGACCAGCCTGGCCAACATGGAGAAACCCCGTCTCTACTAACAATGCAAAATTAGCCGGGCATGGTGGCGCATGCCTGTAATCCCAGCTACTTGGGAGGCTGAGGCAGGAGAATCATTGAACCCGGGAGGCGGAGGTTGTGGTGAGCTGCGATGGCGCCATTGCACTCCAGCCTGGGCAACAAGAGCAAAAACTCCATCTCAAAAAAAAAAAAAAAAAAAAAGAAAGAAAGAAAGACACATGTGTAATATACCTTAAGATACTTTAGCATTTCTTTAAAAACAGGTAATTTGCAGATGAAATTAAAGAGAAAAAATAACCTCAGATAGGTCACCTGTTTTCTCTTTTCTTCTGCTTGTTTCCTACCAAAGGATGAGGGACCTTTTAACCTAGTCTCTATGGCTCAGCATGACTTAAAATTTAAGTCAGGTAAAACTCTAGTCCTCCCACCAATGCCTCTACCTCTCACCGCAAGAAAAGTCCAAATAATCCAGCTCTTCCACCCCCACAAACTGCTGTAACTTCAGTTTTACTGAATTAACTAAATTATTAAAGGAAGAATGCCTTATTTTTCCTCTTGAGCCTCAGCGAATTTGACTCTGTAGAAAATTAACACCTTTACGTATAGCACGGATTGGTTTACATAGACCAGTACTGAACTCTTAAGCAAAACAACCCCATTTTAAACTGTGTGACTACGTTTAAGTTTTGCAGTCTCCTTTTCCCGCTCTCTTTGCTTCCCATGCACACTGATTATTGACAGAAAATATCTATTCGAAATTCCACAGGATCTTGTATCCAGTTCTCTCCAGTGTTTGATTTAAAGTAACATCCAGAAGGGTGGGATTGGATGATATGAGGTGGTCCCACAGAAGATGGGCTTGGAGCAGTTCAGCGAGGGCATTGATTCTGTAACAGAATTGGTTGGAATTAGCCACTTTAGAGATGGCTTCTATTTAAGAACGCATGTGTACTGTCGCTGATGACAGAATAAAGACTTCAGGATATTGATAAGAAAATTAGATTCCAAGTGGAAAAATTAGAATATGGCCTGGGTATTAGAGAATAACTGTTAATTTTGTAGGTGTGATAATGGCTTTGTGGTTATGTAGGAAAATGTCCTTACGTTTGAGATGTGCAAGATGAAATACTTGGGAGTAAAGTGCCATGGTGTCCGCAACTTCCTTTAAAGTACCTCAGCAAATTAAAAAAAAAAAAGCTGAAGAAAAGATGATATAATGTTAATAACTATGAAATAGAGATGATATAGATACATTGATGCTTGTTATATTCTTCTACTTTTGTTTGTTTGAAAATTTCCATAATAATAGTGAAAAAACTTTCAGATCCAATATTGTAATGTTAAAAAATACCACACATAAATAATAAGGTAAAATCTTATTGAGATAATATTTTTTGTGCATGCACAAGCGGGGAGCCTGGATTTACAATTTGTCCAGACTGACAGGCAGACTCAATGTTCTTAGGGTATGGTAACACATAAACTAATAGAGAATGAAAATCCCGTGCAATAATACCACTCATTTTTTAAAATGTATTTTAAATTATAGAATTGAGTTTGTAGAAAAGCACAGGAGACATAAAAGATGAAAACAAAATCATTTTCTTATTATCACTTGTTCGGCTAAGTGCTGAAATGTTTGGGGTTCTGAACCCAGGGGTTGGAAGAGAGCACCTTGAAGATGGTCACAAACACAAAAGGGTTTGAGGACCTTGGACTCGTGCATGGGAACTTGAAAGAGAAGTTACAGTAGCCAGTATCATGGCATAAATTAATTGAAAGTCTGAAGAGGATGAGACAACTTTTGAGAACATAAACTATACTAAGATGATTTGATTTTAATGATCTTTGGAATTACCAGATTAATGTGCTTCTTAAAAATGCTTCTTTTGTCTTCTGAATAGTTATGACTGTAGTAGCTATGTTCTACCCAGGTAATGCAATACTTTTTGGATATGTTGGGATAGCATTTGTTTATCACAAAATGTGTGTGTTTATGTATTGCCATGAGGATACAGAAAGGAAATATACTCAAATAGGGAAGGGAGTGTTTCTACGTAACATTCTGGGGGTACACAGCCTAGCTTCAGTGGTGTTGACTTTAGGTCTTTTGATTCATTGCTGTACACAAGTACCTGCCCAAATATTCTATATTAAAAATATAAGTATTACCCATATAACCCTTGAAAGTCCCACTTTTGTTTCAACAGGAAAGGACACCTTTCCTTCTGAACGCCTATTTATTTTTCAAATAATAAATATTAAATGGGCTCATTTTAAAGTAGCAAGCCTCTGGTGAGAACTACGTCGCACCAAATCAAACTTACCATTTGACCCTGTACTCAACATGGAGATGGTTTTAGTAGAGCGGAAGCCTTTAGTAGGCTTGCCCTTCCGAAACTGCTGCTGCTGTTGATTTACTGGTAGCAAAAACGGGCTGTGTCCTAGGAGGAAAGGACAAGTGACTCCAGCGTTCTTGATTCCTTGGAGTTTGCCTTTTAGCAAGAGAAGGAGGAGCGTAGTTCAACAGTTAAGGTCCTGGACTAAGGAACATGAGATAGAGGATCTATTACATTCTTAAAATTTAGGCCTGTCTCTGGAGTTACCATTACATGAATAAATGGTCTTCTCAAAAAAAAAAAAAAAAGCAGAAATAGGATATATTACATCTGAGTCCAGATCTAATTTTTTTCGCTAGCTGACTACTGACCTCAGTGTCTTCATCTGCAAATTAAGAGACTCCAATTAAATAATAATTGCTGACATTTCTTCAAACTTTTTACTGTGTCAGGAACTGCTTTGAGTGCTTTCCATTAAATTTTTTAATCTTTAGAACTCTATAGATATTCTTTTTGTTTGTTTAATTTTTTCAACCTACATCATTCTTTGAAGATATTCTTAATATGCCTTATTCATCCATTAGGAGACAAGACATTCTGAGGTAATCAAGTGCTCAGTAATCCGAGAATTTTAGAGATAGAAGGGCACACGGATATCACCTCATCTGGGAGGCAGTGTGTATCACTGTGATTAAGCGGGCCAGCTCCGTGCCCAAAATATGTGCTGTTTAAACTTGGATCTCATTAAGAATACACCTTGAGCAAACGGCTTAACCTTTGTTCTTGTCTATAAAATGAGGATGATAATAGGATCTGCATTATAAAGTTGTTAGTATTAAACATGCAGTGCTTAGAACAGTGCCTGTCCCCTAGAAAGTTCTCAGTAAATGTGACAGCTAATGAGGACGAGACTGATGATGGTAGTGACTGGATAAGTAGACACTATTGTTTTTCCTTTTTTTTTTTTTTTTTTTCTGAGACGGAGTTTTGCTCTGTCACCCAGGCTGGAGTGCAGTGGCACAATCTTGGCTCACTGCAACCTCTGCCTCCCAGGTTCCAGCGATTCTCCTGCCTCAGCCTCCCGAGTAGCTGGAATTACAAGCATGCACCGTCATGCCCGGCTACGTTTTGTATTTTTAGTAGAGATGGTATTTCACCATGTTGGTCAGGCTGGTCTTGAACTCCTGACCTCAAGTAATCCACCCACCTCGGCCTCCCAAAGTGCTGGGATTACAGGTGTGAGCCACGGTGCCCGGCTGACACTACTGTTTTTCTTAGAAGAATGTGCTACAGCAGTATTAACAGATCCTCTATTGGGTTAGAAACAGGTGCTGCATTATCATCATCAGTGATACAGAATGGTTTTTTAGAGAAAGAAATAATTTATGTTGAAGAAGCAGAGTTAATAGGAGACTGTTTGCCCAAAAAAATGTGTGTTAATTTGTAATTCAGCAACAAGTTCATAGAAACATAGTGTCCGTAAACTAGATAGGTGCATGTATTTTTCTGGTTGTCTTTAAAGCTGTGAAATTTCAATAATGTGTAAGAGAAAAAGTGATATGTAAATACCATCATGGGTGGGGAGGGGTTATATTTAGGTGGTTAATATTAGGCAAGCCAATGAGTAATAATTAGCAAATTATTACCATGGCCCTCTGTGCACTTGAAGGCTCTCTGGTGGAGTCAAGGATAAATCTGTCTCTGTGGCATTTGTCAGAATGCAGATTTTCAGTGAGGGCTCTGTTAAATAAACCATCAGTGTCTGGGAGGGGGAGGGAAAGCAGACTGAGAGATGCAGCAGTAACACATATAGAAATGAAGTCCAAATTCGGGTGCTTATATGGCGATATTCCAGTTTCTCTGGATCATCATAGACACATATAGAATGTTCGTGCTAAATGGGACCTTGGAGATTGTCTGGTACAACCCCCTCATTTTACATTTTACTTTTCTGTGAGAATAGAGTTTGGTGAAGTCTGGCCAGGATTTCAGTACAGTGAAATCAGGGAAGTTTGTGGTGTGTTTAAAGAGAGATTTCGGCCGGGCGTGGTGGCTCAAGCCTGTAATCCCAGCACTTTGGGAGGCCGAGATGGGCGGATCACGAGGTCAGGAGATCGAGACCATCCTGGCTAACACGGTGAAACCCCGTCTCTACTAAGAAATACAAAAAATAGCCGGGCGAGGTGGCAGCGCCTGTAGTCCCAGCTACTCGGGAGGCTGAGGCCGGAGAATGGCGTGAACCCGGGAGGCGGAGCTTGCAGTGAGCTGAGATCCGGCCACTGCACTCCAGCCTGGGCGACAGCGCGAGACTCCGTCTCAAAAAAAAAAAAATAAAATAAAAATAAAGAGAGATTTCATGTTAGGATGAAGGGAGAGTGGACGTTCCTTCAGTTTTAGGGTGATGTCCAGGTAGGAAAGTAGAGTGGGTAAGGCAGTGAATTTTCCCAAATTAATTAAAAGAGAAAGGGGGAGAAAGGGCAAAGAGAGAATCTAATTTTATGCTAAACAGTTTTTGATTGGATTTGTAGCTAATGTTTAAAAGTTGATGAAAAAAAACTCTTACTATTTCTAGGAACTTGGTTTTCTTAAAGGAAGTTTGGGGGAGAGCTTGGCAGCACTGATGGTTTCAGCAAATGAAGGATCTATTTGCATCTAGTGTTGAACCTAGTAAGCAGTTTATGTTAATCCCTTACTCTTTAAGATTAATATATCTTGGTGTTTTAAATAATTACTTTTAACTAAGTTTATGCCTAATGCTTTCTTTTAAATAACAGTGTGTCTCAATAGGAACTAATGAGTCAGATTAATTTGGCATGGAATTCTGAGCAGGGGAGGGACTGAAGTCCTTTCAGAACACTAAAAATGCTTTGCTATATTCCTTGACAGTTTTCCGAGACAGGGTTGGGTTGGAGGGAGTCTTTCCGAAGATTTAAGGGCTCCCCACTGTGCGAGCTCCCCAGTTCCAATAGTGTCAGGTCTGAATGAGGACACTTGTGAAAGTCCATATCTCTAGTGTGTCTGTTTACATGGAGAAAAATAAGCCAACAGCCCCAAGGGTGAATCAAAGATAAGATTTTTATGACTCTGTACCCACTTGTGTTTTATTTTTTATAAAAAGCATTGTTTACCTACCACATCTTTAAGTACTTCAGAAAGAGGCTTTGAGTTTGCCATTGTTTTTAATTTAAAAAGGAAAACATTGCACTTATTTCTCATCTGCACTTTTGTAAGGCGTGGAGATATTAGAGGCTCTCCATATTGGACGCCTCAACCTTGCCTAACAGCACAGCCCGCCCGCCTTGCTGGGAGAAAGGCTTCCGGAAAATGAGTAGAGCCGAGGGCTGAATACCATCTTAGTTTAGGTCATTCTTCTTTTTGCCTTTTGGTTCTGCTTCCCCTGGCTGCTCCCACTTCAGCATCTGCTTGTTGTGCTGGGTAATGGAATCAAGTTAGAGATGAAGAAACTGAGGCACAGCCTAGTTACAGCCCCTCGAGAGCACAGACAAGGCAAAATGAGAGGGAGCCCTCAAGCCTTTAGTCTGGGCAGAGAGAGTAGGTCCTGCTGCTTCTGCCCTAGAAATTGCTTGGGCTTGTGATTTGACATCTCTTCTATCCATAGAAGAAACCTCTGCTTAGTACTTGCAAACTTGTACCACAAAGGTTACATCCTTCGGGGGAAAAAACGAAAAAACAGAAAGAAACAAACAAACAAAAAAACCAGCTTAGGAAACCAAAGGTTGCCAAGAATGGCATAAGGGAAAGCAATTTTTTAGCGTCTGTGCCTGGGGATTTTATACATTCTATATTGCCGGGAAGCACCAGGGTCAGTTCTGAGCAAGACACTTTTTGTGAAACGAGGGGTGGTGTCTGCAGTTGGCATTCTTTCTTGTGGTTCTCACTCAGCTGTGCTCTCCAACTTTATTCACCTGTATGAGAACCCTAAGCAGGATGCCCTGGTGAAGAACAAGAAATTTGCAGGGTCTCGTAAATTGCAAGTCCACAAGTACCTAGCAGGGAGTGAAAATTGGTTATGTTTGGAGTATGGAGAGATAAGCTTAACTAAATTGTGAGTAAACATGAAAACATAAAAATAAAATCAGAATATGCCCTCAAATGCTGGGGAGAAGAATGTTAGGCAAATTTTATTGGTCTGTTAAAAAAAAAAAAAAAAAAAAGCTAAGTAGGGAATGGTGGAATCATAGATGAAATAAGTAGAAAACTGGTATAGGAAAAACACTGTGGGTGGGGTGGGGGGGAAGCAGCATAATTAATTCTCATTTCCCCCTCTAGAGTTTGAAGTAGTAGATCCTTATGGGAAATGAAGGGAATATGTAAGAAATTGGAAAATTTTCTAAGCAGAAAATAATTTTTCTTTGGAGAGGAGGCATGTGAGTTCATGAATGTAAACCTGCATTAAAATGGAGAGAAAATTGTGGGCAGAAAGAGGGAGAAGGAGCAGTAGTATAATTGTTTTTAAAAATTCAGCCTAAATTGAGTACTTAGTATTTCCATCTGAGAGTATGCAGGGTTTTAAATATCTCTGTTTGAGGAAATTGATTTGAAGATAGAAAGGCCTTTCGAAAGTTAGAAATTCTAGGGTTTAGGTTTTTTTCTTTCATATGTTTATTTGAAGCTTAGACTATAGAAACTATATATAAAATAAGAACTGTTATGTATTAGGAAATATTTTAAAATAGATAAGGCTAGTTAATTACTTAAATATATTGAAAGTATTAAAACTATTGAGTCATTAATAAGACCCCCAAAATGTGTCAGTGGCAGGGTAAAATGCAGAAAAACTAAGTATATCAGAAACTACTATCTGTGATAAAATTCAAAATGGGGTTTTTAATTGAAGCATTAACTTAATTTAATTATATTTCAGACTTGCTACATAAAATTAGGACACAAAAAATACAAATATCTATATGCCCATCATGATTTTTTACAGAATAGAAGTAATCATAATCATTTACTTGGTTTTTTTTTTTTATTTCTATAGGAAAATAGCAAAAATTTCATCTCCTGAAGAAATTTGAAGAGTTTTTTGGAGATTCTTTTAAAGGCGAAAATTTTCTTCTTTAGGTAAGAAAACGTTTTCTATTGTTTATCCATGGGTTGAAAAGAGCATTTCAACTAGACGAAAGAAGTATCATGTACTGAAACTTTGCTTATCTTAACTGATGTAAAACGTCATGAAGATGATAGAAAGAAGGACTTTTAATTTAAATAAAACAAAAGTAGTTAGAAATTTTTCATTTAAAAAAGATTAATTTGTTGGGGAAAAAATGAGACAGACCCTTTTTTTGCACTTTCTCATAGACCGAATAAGAGGATTCCCATGAGTCATCTTTTAAAAATATTTAAGACATAACCAAATTAAAATAAAAGTTGTGATTCTGGCACAGAGTTTTAAAAAATATTTACCAAATCAAAACCAAGAGAATTTTCAGACATTTAAAATATTCCTAAACATAGATGTAAACTAATGTGATAAAGAAACTATTTTGATAAATTTGAAAGACTGGTCATTGTTTTAAAAGCAGGCCCATGAATTAAAGTTAATTAAGATTTGTGCAGTAACAGGGAAGCATAAACTTTGGTATATACTCATATGCTGGGAAAATACTGTTTTGTAGGGTCAGAATGCAAATATAAATAATTTGTTTAATCAGGCAAGAACCTGTACTTTGTGTGTGAACTCTCTTCAGTGTTTGGTAATTGTGTTATGTTGATAACATATGAAAAGGAGACAGACTAACTTTTTAAGCCTATTAGAATATTTGCAACTCATTCTATTTTTGGCAATAATTCTATTAGTGCAGTTTATTTCCATGAACAGTATAAAATACATATGTGAAAATCAGATTTTTGAAAGCAGATTAAAAGTGCAATTAAATTGTCTAAACAAACATTTTAAATACTTTGAAGTATTTTATGAAATTAATAGAACAAAACAAGTAGTTTCAGAAATTATAGAATCTGTTGTAAATATGCAAATTCGCACATTCTAGCTTTGTCACCAATACCACATTTGGGAAAAGAAATAGATTGCAATGTTTGTCTTCTATTAACATATATATATTCTTAAAAGTATACAAAATTTTTCCTAATTTTAAACATATTAATACTGTTACATATAAATATTTTTTAAATCTTAGTATAAAGTTTAGGGTTTTAAAAAAAATACGTTAAAAATTCATGTGGTGAAATAGAATCTAAAAACTTGAGGGAAAATACTAAAATTTTTGGTATAAATTTGAAGAGTTCATTTCTAGAATACATTTGTTTTCTTCTTATAAAGACATTTACATCAATATTAAGTATATAGATTAAGACCCACTTAAATTACTTAATTAAAACATACTAAACTTCTAAGTTATTTTTAGAAGAATGATATGGGTAAACTGAAAAGATTATAAAATTATTTCCAATGTAATCTTTACGTAAAGCCTTTTAATATATCAATTTTTACCTCTTATATTTTGAACCATTAAAAGAAAAAAAAATGACTAATCTCCTAATGGAAAATATAATCTTATAGTACTGAGAAGAGAGTTGTAAGCACGTAATAAATATATGAGATCAGTTTCATTTCTGACTCGTTTTCGAGCCTTTCTTATGAATCATCATATATTTTAACATCAGGAGAATAATATATAAAATATGCTTTAAAATATTATAGCCTGGCAGCTATTAAAAAAAACAGGGAAAAAAATAGAGCTTTGCCTAGCAAAATACTAACTAAAGAGTTAGGTGAGCACTAGAAATGTACAGATGCTAAACTAGTATAATAAACTAAAATTCCAAATATATATGAATATATAATTTTTTATATCTTGGTATATAGCATTTGTCTTGTTTAGGAAACTACATATTGTACAGGAGTGAAGACGTAAATGATGAAGTATTTTCTTATCATAGTTTACTAGATAAAAAATTGACTAATAAGCTAAATGTAACAGTAAGGGGCACATTTAAAATATAATTTTGTAGAGTTTTACTGAATACGTATCTTTCCAACAAGGCTTTAGGTTTTTGCGTGTGTATTAGGATTTCTGAGTTTTGTGATTTGAAATTCATGATACATTTTGACTGCCCTTTCAAATGGCAAATTGTTTCTGTGGAAAAATCAGACATTGTGTACATTTCATTTTATATTTGGGTGTGAGAAAAATAGCAGATAATTTGGGAGAATTCTAGTTGTTGCCTTAGTGCATGCATCAAATAGTAAACAATTATTTTTTTCTCTCAGTTATACGTCTGGGCATGTTACAGTTTGTACTGTATGTACAAACAGGATATTGAACTTATATTGATGACACAGTGATCTCTAAACGTGATTGTTAATCTTTACTGAAATTATGGGCAAAGTATTTCAAAAAATGCGTTTTTAAACTCTTATTTTTAATTAAAATGAGAAAAACTTTGAAGGAGTTCATTTATGAAGAAAATATGTAATTGTGCAGTCGCCTGAAAGAATGGACTCTTAGTTTATTTTTCAAATTTTATTAAAATGTTTCTTTACCTGCTGCTTGTTGGCATTTTAAAATTAAAAAGTAATAAAGCAGCATTATTATATTTCTGATTATCTATCAATAGAGTGAAAGGGAAACCAAAGTATATAGACACAACCCAGGTTTTCCCCTAAAAAAAAAAAAAACTAACTTCAAATTGAAAAAATATATTGCCCATATTTAATATTTCTTATTAGGACTTACTTGGAGTCGCATAATTTTTTTAAGACAATATATTGGAAGAAATTTGTCTTATAAAATGGAGAGATGTAGAACATTGTGGGCAGTTGTAGGATAGTCTCTCTCTTGTTGCTTCCCAGAAGTTAGAAAACAGATTTTAAATTAATAGTGTTGAGTACACGCATCTCTGGAGTATAATAATTTAGAAAAATGTTGGAAAATGATGAAGGCGAAGGGGAAGATTAATTGAAGTTAAGTGTCCCCTTTTCAAATGAGAAGCATTTGACACTATGAGGAGTGCTCTGGAGATTAACAAATGCTTCTCTGTCAGGGATAATTTTCTGGGCAGTTGAGGTTGTTTGTGTGATAAGGGAAGGCGGCCAGATAGCATAACTGTAGGTGTTTGAGAAAATTTCCGAAGTTACTTTCAGATTGAAAGGGTGAAAGTAGGTGCAACAATTGGCTGTGAGGAGGGGAAAGGGTGCAGGGCTCGCCAGCCCGGCGCCACTACAGGGTTAACCGCGGCGCCGCCCGGTGCACACTGGGAGTTGTAGGCCGCGGGCATTGTGGGAGTTGTCGTAAAAGCCTGCTTTTTTTTGCCGTGATGGCCGTCTCCGAAGCAGGGAGTTGAGGGTTTCTGCCTTTCGGAGGATTTGGGGGGGCTATCGGTCCCGTTAGAAGGCCACCAACAGCCCCCCAGGTTGCCAAGGGTCTGTTAGTTGTGTTCCTGGAAGGTGGGCGAGCAGCCTGACGGGTTAACATTGGGATTTGCCGTCGTTACAGCGGTCAAGGGGCCTGTAGCGGCTACAGGGTCGGTGAGGGGTCCCGGCCGGCCGGACCTTGGTCGTCTGGCATTCTGCCTTTGAAATAGCGGGGTGGCCAGCGCCTAGGCATATGAGGGTGTGCTTTCTGTGTTGTGATTCGTAGCTTGCACCCTTCACTGTTCTTAGAGCATTTGGCTCTGTCCATATGGCTGTTGGTACTCATGGCCCAATTTGGGGTTGGACTGGGCTCTTTTTCTTGGGTCTGGTGGGACTTAAGCAAGAACTGGAATTTTGTAAGATGTACAGCAGTGTCCTGGGTGTTGTCTGTCTGGTTTGGGGTGTGAGCAGTTGCAGGAGTTATGAACGTGCCCATGGTCGCGTGGTTGGCTTTCCCTTGCATGTGGTGAACTTTCCCCTCATTTGCTAATGCTGAGAGGCAGTGTCAGGCAGTTCCTACTTGTGAAATGCCTTCTTATTAACTTGGATGTGTTCCTAAATCTTGGGAGCTTTGCAGTTGCTTGTAGAAAGATATGTGTGCAAAACTGAATTTAAAACGAACACCAGGGTTGCAGGTACCTTTAGTTCTAGGGAGCCAGCTCGCCCAGGCTTCCCTGGTGCTGTGAAGTTGTTTGAGTTTATTTATGGAAATTAGGTTTGCTTTGAGCTGTGTTGCCTTACTCTTGGCCCAGAGTTTCTCTGCATGTTGGGACTCTGATATTTGATATTGGGTACTCTTTCAACACTTGAGGCTAAATCAAGCACTGTGTACTGATGTGTAATTTCGTGTATCAGAATCTCAGGGTAACAGATAGCCAAGCATGGCAGTACCTGTTTTATCTCTTTACACGAATTGGACCTCATTGTTTCTGCCACCATGTACTGCTCCATAAATTCCACCTTATTTCCATGGTCTGGTTGTTGTCTGTAAGTTTCGAAACCTAACTGGTCATGAAAAGCCATTTTTCAGGCGGTATTTAAAAGCTTTTTCCCACAAATAGAACTGGTATCTAAAACATTTTTTCATTCAGGTTTGGTAAGGTGGGAGATTTGAAATAAGGTACAACAGTGGTTTTGGAAATCAGCTATCAAGTCTTAGTTTTAGGGACCACCACGTGACAGAAATGATTTATAGAGAGAGTAAAACTTGTGTTCCATTTTTCTTGCTATTGTAGTGCATATAAAAACTAAATAAACCACTTTCACATATCATTAAAAAGCCCTTTGATGTTTTGCAATGAATGAGGTTTTTATAACTCCCCTATTGTCTGGGTTTGCTTAGAGTATAGTAATGGGGCCGGGCATGGTGGCTCATGCCTGTAATCCCAACACTTTGGGAGGCTGAGGCCAGCGGATCACTTGAGGTCAGGAGTTTGAGACCAGCCTGGCCAACATGGTGAAACCCCGTCTCTACTAAAAATACAAAAAGTTTAGCTGGGTGTGGTGGCGCATGCCTGTCATCCCAGCTACTCGAGAGGCTGAGGTGGGAGAATCGCTTGAACCCAGGAGGTGGAGATTGCAGTGAACCGAGATTGTGTCACTGCACTCCAACCTGGGTGACAGAGTGAGACCCTGTCTCAAAAAAAAAAAAAAAAAAAAAAAAATTGCTGGGTGTTGTGGCAGGTTCCTGTAGTCCAGCTACGCTGGAGGCTGAGGCAGGAAAATCGCTTGAACCTGGGAGGTGGAGTCGGCAGTGAGCCAAGATCACTTCACTGTACCCCACCCCTCCAACCTGGGCAACAGAGTGAGACTGCATCTCAAAAAATATATGTATAGTAATGGTAGAGAAAGCAGCAAAGCCGGCTGGGTTTGTACATGTGATTCTGTTGAAACTGATTTCAGGTATGGATAGGCTAATATTGTTGGTTTGCTAGTCAGGTCTCAGGAAGGTATTTCCTTCCCTCTAACCTGACCTAAATGTGTCTTAGAATATTAACTAACTTGGCAATTGAAAAAAAAGTTTGAGAAATTTATTTTTAAATGATCCATATTGTCCATATTTGTTACTGTTTGTTGATGTGGTCAAATACTATTGTTCTGTGAATTGGTTTTGTATCTTAGGAAGACTGGATGGCTAGACTTTGTAGATGTGTAGAATCATTTAGAATGAACCACAACCACAGTGCCCATTTGCCTTGAAAGAAGATACATGAATTTTTAATTGCCAAGTTACCTCTAGCTTGAGTTAAACAGGACAAATACTTCATTAGAAGGTGCTTTGCATGGACTTTGAGAGTGGAAAGGTACATACTTTGTTGAGTTTAGAGGTAAACTCATCTCTGCATTTGCATAGAGCCCATCCAGACATTTGCAAGTAGTCACATCTCTACAAAGTGGTGAGGTTTTTGTGTCTAAGAACTTTGGTATTTAATCCTTTATTTGGTACTCTGCTTCCCATCCTTATCACTCCAGTTCTGTTGGTGGTATGAAATGTTTTGTGTAATACACAAAGGCAACAGATGTTTCAGGAAAAAAACATGGTAGAATCGACTTACGTTTTCTGGAGAACATGATTCATAAGGTTGTGTTTACCTATTTGATAGATACGTCAAAAGATACATCTTTTTGAAGCCCAGGCTTTGCACAGTTTCAACGAAACTGTTTTCAATGAGATATAACACCAAAGGGTAACTTTCTTGACTAAGATGTTAGGAAAGCCTTTAATTCTTGTGTTCATTCAAAAAAGAAATGGAAACTTATTTCCAAATAATAGGACTTGGAACATGACCAAAAAAAAATTTTCACTTTAGTCAGTAGCCAAAATTTGGAGATGCCAAGAAGGCAACAGAGTATATCTGTTTGGGACCTTTACTCAGGTTCTTTCTAATCTCTTGTTTTCCGCATAGAACTATTCACATTGCTGAAAGTAAGCAATTCTTTATTTTTTCAGAGACAGGGTCTCACTGTCACCCAGGCTGGAGTGCAGTGGTATGATCATAGCTCACTGTAACCTCAAACTCCCAGGCTCAAGCTATCCTCCTGCCTCAGCCTCCTGAGTTGCTAGAACTACAGGCATGCACCACCACACTTTGCTAATTTTTTTTTTTTTTTTTTGAGACAGTTTCTCACTGTATTGTCCAGGCTGGTCTCAAACTTCTTGCCTCAAGTGATCCTCCTGCCTCCCAAAGGGCTGAGATGACAGGCATGAGCCACCACACGTGACCCTAAGCAGTTCTTATTAATGCATTTCTGCATTTGTGAACATTTGTAAGGGTAAAACTGCATATAAAACAACAAAATCACCCATTCCGAATTTGATCTTGATTTTTCATTAATATTATTTGAAAAGGAAGAATTGTTGATTGTAGTTCGTACACTTAAATTTGGTACGTTTCGTTTTAGATTCCAGTACTCTTAAACATGGAGTGTATTTCCACCCCTCACCCTGACAGGATAGTAAGGTTTCTGAGAGAAAGAGGAATGGTATTTTTAAAACTTCTATGCTTATTAATGATAAATTTTATTTTTTGATTCTTCCTACATGTATTTCCAGGACAGAATATATTATCTCTGCCCTGCTGGGCCCTGTGTTTTTGAAGTCAGAGTATTGGATGATTTTTATGGGCAGGACAGAGCAAACCAACACTTACTTCAAAATACCTAATGTAGATTGAAAGATATTCATTTCCATTAAAAATAAAGCAAGATCATATGCATATGTCCTACCAGTTAGTTAAAGGATTCTGTATCTTAAAGCCTCAAAAAAAAAATCATAAATGATCATTTTGCTTTGTCCTTTGCCTTCCTTATTTTTCTTTTTGTTCAGTTTTCTCTCTCAGTGTGCCTTTGTGGGGTTCCAGAATTTAAATGACATTTTTGTTTATTTTGGACTATTTTTCAAATTATTTGCTTCAACTTAAAACCATTTTCACCTAAATTATTCATAATAACATGATTTTAATAAGTCATTGTCATATTACATTTTTATAATTAAAATGTTATAAATATTGAATTTCTTTTTTGGGAAAAAATGAGCTAGTTACTTAGACCAGATTCACGAAGTTCCAGAATTTGGCCTGCAAAAAAATCCAGGGATGTATAGCTGTAACTTCTTTTTCTGTTATTAACAGTCTTTAGACAATGAAGAGAGATGCATGATTTGGCCGTTTCAGCAGGAACCTGAAAAGCACTTCTTGCCCAACACTAAATATAATGTGAAAATTGTATTAGGACAGTATAGGGAGAAATCCTTGAATTCACATAAAAGAATTGAGGAAAGCAGTTCTGTATATGTTTACCAATCTAAAAAAAAAAAATTTTTTTTTTTTTTTTTTTTTTTAGTAAACCACTTTCTTGTTTTCTTAACTCGGAAATAAATTTATGTGTCTGGATTTGAAATTGTTTTTATGGTTTTTTGTTTTGAGACAGAGTGTCACTCTTACCCAGGCTGGAGTGCAATGGTGTGATTGATCTTGGCTCACTGCAACCTCCACCTCCTGGGTTCAGGTGATTCTTCTGCCTCAGCCTCCCGAGTAGCTGGGATTACAGGTGCCCGCCACCAAGCCTAGCTAATTTTTGTATTTTTAGTAGAGACAGGGTTTCGCTATGTTGGCCAGGCTGGTCTTGAACTTCAGACCTCAGGCGTTCTGCTTGCCTCAGCCTGCCAACGTGCTGGGATCACAGGCTTGAGCCACTGCACCTGACCTGAAATTGTTTTTAAGGAGAATTCATTTTTGGTAGGGAGAGCCATATGTTTTCAATAAAGTTGTAGTAAAAGAGTAGCCAACTTGTGTCTTTTTTTTTGAATTGTTAACCAAAGGTATTGATTATATGTAGTTTATAAGGGGGAAAAAGGGCCCATTGTAGTAGAGGGTTAAAATGAAGACAGTGATTTTTAGCTTTTCTGTGCCATTTGCTATAATTACTTTCTGATAGAATTTGAATTCGTAATATAATGGAGTTAATTTTAAAATATCTGTGATATAGCTTTATATATATCATATTAATTTTTTACACACATAGGATTCTGTAATTGTTTCATCCTAACAGATTTTTAAAAGGAAGTATATAAAGTAAATGAAACATACTCTTATTATATTCTTCTACTTGAGGTAGAAGAATTCTAAATTAAGACTTGGAAAAAACAATTTTTATAGGTGCAGAAAATTTGAGGTATGTACTATAGTTTTATACATCAATAGAAAAAAATGGAAGGGCACAGCCATGACTGGGTAATTCACAAAAGAAAAAATAAAAATGGCAATAAATAATGTGGCAGACTGTTTGCCAAAGGTGGCCACAGCTGTATCTCCCAGTTCTATGTATTCTTCTCTATTGTGACAATGTTGCTTTGTCATCAGAGGGTGGAGTCTTTTCACTTTCTTGAATCTGAGTGGGTCCTTTGACTGTTTTGGCCAAGAATATGTGGTAGAAGGAAGTCCCAGTTCCAGGTGTTGCTCTTATTTCACCTGACAAGTTTGGTTTCCTGCCTCTTGGAAGCCGACCACTATGTAAGAAATGTGATAACCCTGAAATCACTATGTTGTGAGAAACCCAAAGGCAAGTGAAGAAGCCCTGGAGGATGTGACATCAAGTGTAGAGGCAAAAGAGCACCAAGGAAGAGGCCAAAGAACACTAAGTGAAGAAGCCATTTCAAAAATGTATCCTCCAGCCCCAGCTGCCCTAGTTGTTATGTAAATCAGATAAATTGCCCATTGGTGCCCTTCACAATTTCTGCCCCATGAAATCATGAGCCAAATAAAATGGTTTGTTTTAAGCTTCTAAGGTTGTGGGTGGTTTGTTGTGCCTTGACAGGTAGCAGGAACAAATACTGGGGGAAAATTTTTGTTTGATAATGGATACAATTTGCTTGTCTAAATCTGGTAAGGAATTAGTATCTATGATAGATAAAGAGTTTTGTTTGTTTTTCAAAGGAAAATAAACACGGCCAGGTGCGGTGGCTCAAGCCTGTAATCCCAGCACTTTGGGAGGCCGAGGCAGGTGGATCACGAGGTCAGGAGATCGAGACCATCATGACTAACACGGTGAAACAGCGTCTCTACTAAAAATACAAAAAGAAATTAGCCGGGCGTGGTGGCGGGCGCCTGTAATCCCAGCTACTCCGGAGGCTGAGGCAGGAGAATGGCGTGAACCAGGGAGGCCGAGCTTGCAGTGAGCCGAGATCACGCCACTGCACTCCAGCCTGGGCGACAGAGCGAGACTCTGTCTCAAAAAAAAAAAAAAAAAAGAAAACAAACACAAGAGTCCTAACAGAAAAATGCCAGGATTATGAACAGGCGTTATTTCAAAGAGGAAATCCCATAGGCTAACAACATGAAAAGATATGCTCAAACTCAGTAATTACAGGAATTCAGATTAAAGCAACAGCAAAGTATCTCTTTATCCCTAGTAGACTAAGAAAAATGAGAAAGATGGATGATGCCAAGTATCGGTGGGGATGGGGGTTAGGAACCCTCATACACTGCTGGTGAGAATATAGAGTAGTGGAGCCGTTCTAGAGAGCAGCCTGGCAGAATTTAGTTAAATGAATATAGATCTTAAATTGTTTCTGGGTATATGGCCTCAAGTCTTACAATGGCCTCTAAAGGAAGAAATGTGAGGTTGTTCATCACATTGTTTTTGATGGCAGAGTCTTAGATCCAACCTGAGGTTCTTCATCACTGGAGGAATACACAAGTAAAATATGATGGATGCACACATGTAGTACAGTAGTCCCCACTTATTCACAGTCTCAATTTTTGCTGTTTCAGCTTGTGGCCAATGGCAGTTTGAAAATAGTAAATGGAAAATTCTGGAAATAAACATTTAATAAGCTTTATATTTTGCACCATTCTGAGTCATGTGAAGAAACCTTGTACTTGTCCATTAGTTACTTAGTAGCTATCTCAGTTGGATTGAAAAAACAGGATCTATAGGGTTCAGCACTATCCTTGTTTCAGACATGCACTGAGGGTCTTGGAATGTATCCCATAGGGGAGAATAATATACCATGCATCAGATAGAAGCAAAAGACTACATATATCTACCACGCATAATGTTTGAGAAGTACAGTGTTTCATGAAATAAAAAGTGGAATCTAGAAATGTTCAAAAAGGTATGTAAAACACACTGGAATGAACACCTAAAGGGCAAGGTAATGTTGCCCATGAAAGAAGAAAGGGAGAGGATAGTGGAGAGTGAGTTAAAAGAAACTAAATAAATTGAGAAGCCAATGATGATAATGTGCTGTGAACCAAGACATATTAATCATACTTTCTGGGCTGGAGGTCAAACAATACTCCCTCACTCCAAGAAGAGAAGATTATAATTCTCAAAGTAAACTGAAAAAATAGAACCATTTTTTTCAGTCTGCCTCACTTGGAACAAATTTTTAAATGAGATCAGTTACAGACAGAAGTATGGTCAAACAGGCAACCTCATATTTTGTTGGATATGTAAATTGGTATGACCATTATAAAGTACAGTTGTTCATCAAAATCCTTTAAAATGCTCATATCCTAGCAATAAACATTTGTAAATTGAAGTTAAAAAAAAAAATCCATTGATTGAGACAGAGTCTCGCTCGGTCACCCCAGGCTGGAGTGTAGTGGCTCAATCTCGGCTCCCTGCAACCTCCGCCTCCTAGGTTCAAGTGATTCTCGTGCCTCGGCCTCCCGAGTAGCTGGTATTACAGGTGCACACCACCACACCCAGTTACTTTTTACTTTTAGTAGAGATGGAGTTTCACCACGTTGGCCAGGCTGGTCTCGAACTCCTGACCTCAAGTGACCTGCCTGGTCAGCCTCCCCAAGTGCTGGGATTACAGGCATGAGCTACTGTGCTCAGCGATGAAACCATTTAAATAGCACCAGAAAACATGAACTACCTAGGGATACATACAACAAATTATGTGTAAGACCTGAACACTGAAACTACAAAACATTGCTGAGAAATTAAAGAATACATAAGTAGTGAGAAAGATACCATGTTCGTGGATTGGAAGACTCAATGTTGTTAAAATTTCAACTCTTCAAATTGATCTATAGACTCAAAGCAATCCCAATCAAAATACCAGGTAGCTTTTTAAAAAAATACAAAACTTAAGTGACTGATCCTAAAATATATATGGAAATGCAAGGGCTCTAGGGTAGCCAAGACAAGAAAGTTGGAGGACTTAACATTTCCTGGTTTTAAGACTTTAAAACCACAGTAATCAAGACAGTGTGATTTTGATTATATAAATAATCAAATTTATAAATTTATGCTTTGTAAAACAATAGGTGTGGAAAAACGAACTTTTTCTTGTGGTCTCACATCACACAATAATCAACACAGAGAAGACGTCTGTTATCAAATGTGTGGAGATTTTTCCCCTACACACCAAACAAGCAAGCAATTCTGCAGTAGGCACCAGCTGGGTGTCCTCCAATTCAATTCCGACACTATCTACCTGGAGATAGCCTCAGATTGAGGGCTCAGTCCCACAAGACTGCCATCACCCTTCAGATGCCAGTTGCAAGTCTGGGTCTCCAGAATATCTGACCAACCACGTTCAAGATAGGGTTCCCACGAACCCCTGTTTGGGTTCAATTAATTTGCTAGCATGGCTCACAGAACATGTATGCTAGTTTAAAGGATATTACCCCCCCCAAAAAAAAGACATGAAGAGATACACGGGGCGCGGTATGGAGGAAGGGATGAAGAGCTTCCATGCCCTCCCCAGGCACACACCCTTCAGGAATCTTCACATGTTCAGATATCTGGAAGCTCTCCGCACTCTGTCCTCTTGTGACTTCTATGGAGAATTCATTGGATAGGCACAATGAGGACTGTGTGGAAATATGAATGGACAAAAAGAGTATGATCTAATATTAATAAGATCATACTATTCATTACTATTACTGAATGAGGAAACCCAGTAACGCTGGTCTGTTCAGATTCTTGGCCTCTCTGGCAGCATTTTTTTTTCTTCCAGGGTATGGGGTAGCATCCTTCTGAAATGAGGGTCTTATGACCCACAATCAGAAAAGTAGGGGGAGATTAGAGTCCTGCCTTGGGCTGGTGGAAGGAGGGCAGGGGAAGGAAGGTCAGAGAGAGATTCTGTTTTCTGAAGAATCTGTTTTCTTCTGAGGCCGAAAGCATCCCAACATTATAACAAAAGACTATAACAAGGGATATGGGAGTTATGAGCCAGGAATGGTGCTGGAACAGTTGGATATCCATATGCAAAAAGATGAGTCTTGTTCTGTGCCTCATACTTTATTCAAAGATGGACTTGAAATTACTCATAAACCTAAACATAAGAACTAAAACCATAAAACTTCTAGAAGAAAATAAGAGAAAAATCGTTGAGGTCTTAGTTGATGCAAAAATTTCTTAAATAAGACATAAAAAGTAGGAAGCATAAAAGAAAAAAATTGATAAATTAGACTTTATCAAAACTAAAAACTTTTCCTTCTCAAAATACAGTTAAGAAAATGAAAAGCAAGCTACACAAAAGGAAGAAAATATTTGCAAGACATCTGATGAAGGATTCATCTCCAGGATGTATAAAGAACTCTTACAACTGAGTAATAAAACAGACAACCTAATTAAAAATATGAGCAAAACCTTTCTTATAAGTGAGCCGAAGATGGCCTGGATGTATTGGCTTCTAGGTTGTTTATTTCATCACTGCAGGCTGAGACTTATTAGTTCAAAAGTCTACCAGTGCCAAAGTCAATTTTTTTATACATCTAATTATTTTTTTTAAGCCCAAACAAGATTTTCAGTACTTTAGAACCTGCCTGCTTGGTATAACCCATGAAATCACTTCACGCCTGCTAGCCACATATAAGATAAGCCCCAGGACCCAAATCACTGCTGCTGCTGTCCTTCAATGTTCTCTGATCCAGAGACTCCCCTGCCATGCTACTGGAGTGTTATCACCAGGGCATGTAAACTCCCTCTCTGATTTTCCTCTTCTCCCAAGGAGTTCCCATACCCTCCCTCTGCTGGAGGGTAGGCCCCTCATTGTTAGCATCCAGAAAGTCTCATGCTGTGAACGGCTTCCTCTCTCATGCACCATTGTTCAAGAACCATTCAATAAAGCTTGCCGTGTGTTATTACTGCTTCGTATCTTTTTCTTTGATCAGCGCCCAAGTCCCTCAAACCCTCCACTTGATTTGAACAGATACTTCACAAACTAAGATAAACAAATGTCCAATAAGACATTTAAACGTTTAAGCATGAAAAGATGCTCATTATCTTTACAGCAAAGATAATGCTATAAGTTATTAATTGAAGATTAATATGAATGAATTAACACTAAAGTCACATTGAGATACCACTAATATCAATGAGATGAAAAAGACAATACTAAGTGGTGTTGAAGATGCACAGCAACTAGAGCAAACTGGTACAGCTACTTTGAAAAACAGTTTGGCAGTTTCTTATAGAATTAAATATTTATCATATAACCTGTAAGTTTGTTCATCACTATTGTTTACCCAAAGGAAATTAAAGCTCATGTTCTACACAGACTTGTATGTGAATGTTCATAGCTGCTTTATCTATAACAGGCAAAAATTGGGAACAACTTAAACATTCATCAGCTGAAGAGTGAATAACAAAACGAAATACTACTCAGCAATAAAAAGGAACAGACTGGCCAGGTTCTCTGACTTACGCCTGTAATCCCAACACTTTGGGAGGCCGAGGCAGGTGGATTACCGGAGGTCAGGAGCTCAAGACCAGTCTGGCCAAGGTGGTGAAACCCCGTCTCTACTAAAAATACAAAAATTAGCTGGGTGTGGTGGTGCATTCCTGTAATCCCGGCTACCCCGGAGGCTGAGGCAGGAGAATTGCTTGAACCTGGGAGGCAGAGGTTGCAGTGAGCTAAGATCTTGCCACTGCACTCCAGCCTGGGCAACAGAGCAAAACTCCATCTCAAAATAAATAAATAAATAAATAATAAAAAGGAACAGACTGCCAATACGCAGCACAGCTTAATCTCAATGGTAGTATGCTAAGTGAGAGAAGCCAGACACAAAAGACCACATGCTGCATGATTCCACTTATATGCATTTCTAGAAAGGCAAAACTAGAATGACAGCAGAATCAGTGGTTATGATGGGTTGGGGGTCAAAAAGGGCATTGGCCATAAGGATGCATGAAGAAACTCTTGGAGATTATGGAAGTGTTGTATATCTTGATTGTGGTGACTATACATAAAAATTGTGATTGTATGTAAATATAATAAAGTAGACTAAGAAAGTTCTTGATAAGTGGACTAAGAAAAAAGTGTTCGTGCAATTTAACCCAGTAAGTGTATGTCTAATAACTTAATAAAAAGAGTTAGAGATGTGAGCCGGGCATAGTGGTTCATTCCTGTAATCCCAGCACTTAGGGAGGCAGAGGTGGGAGGATAGCTTGAGGCCTGGAGTTCAAGATCTGCCTAGACAACATAGTGAGACCCCATTCTCCACAAAAAAGGGGGAAAGGAATCAGAGATGTGTATAAAACTTACATACAAGGATGTTCACTTCAGCATTATTTATAATAGCTAAATACTTAACCCAAATGCCCAGAAAAAGGACATTATTTAAATATGATATATTCATGCACAAAATATATCAAGCCATTAAAAGTTATATTGAAATTATGATTTGGAAAAATGTTCACTACTTTAAGTAGAAAGGTAGAATATAATATAGTATACACTCTAGCTTTTGTTTTTATTTTTAAACTGGCAGTTGAAAGAACAAAAATAATTCACTATCTTATTAATAAATGAGGGTTAAGTGGGATTTTTGTGACACGTAAATAAAATCTGAATATCTGGTATCTCAATTTATACTTTTCTTCTTGTGGGAAATGGATGAAATTAAAATTTTGGCCTGGGCATAGTGGTGCATGCCTGTAATCCTAGCAGTTTGGGAGGCCAAAGTGGAAGGATCGCCTGAGACCAGGAGTTCCAGACTGCAGTGTGCTATGATCGCGCCACTGCACCCTAGCCTGAGTTTATTTATTTATTTATTTATTTATTTTGAGACGGAGTCTCGCTCTGTCGCCCAGGCTGGAGTGCAGTGGCCGGATCTCAGCTCACTGCAAGCTCCGCCTCCCGAGTTTACGCCATTCTCCTGCCTCAGCCTCAGAGTAGCTGGGATTACAGGCACCAGCCACCTCGCCTGGCTAGGTTTTTTTTGTATTTTTTAGTAGAAACGGGGTTTCACCGGGTTAGCCAGGATGGTCTCGATCTCCTGACCTTGTGATCCACCCGTCTCGGCCTCCCAAAGTGTTGGGATTACAGGCTTGAGCCATCGTGCCCGGCCTGAGTTTATTTTTTTAACTAGAAGTTATTGCTCCTTGCAACTAACTTTACCCTTTTCCTTCTGCCGTAATAATCCATTCATTCATCTAATGAATACAGATTGGGTATCCTTTATCTGAAATGCTCGGGACCAGAAGTGTTTCAGATTTTGGAATATTTACATATACGTAATGAGATATATTGGGGATGTGACCCAAATCTAAACACAAAATTCATTCAGGTTTCATATACACCTTATACCATAGACTGAGGTTAATTTCATATAATATTTTAAATAATTTTCTGCATAAAACAAAGTTTATGTTAAGTACTAATACGTGGAATTTTCCACTTGAGGCATCATGTTGGTGCTCAAAAGTTTTGGATTTTTGAGCATTTCAGATTTTTGATTTTTGGATTAGGGATGCTCAACCTGTATTTATTAAATGTATATGATGGCAAAATGGTGAATAAGACAAACAGGTCTTTATGAAACTTAAAGTATGGTTGGGACCAGTATGTGTAAAAAACCCTATGTAGGATGGACCTTGGTGCTTTTGAGGGCTATAGAGAAGGCCCTTAATTCTTGAGTGTGGTGAGCAAGGTAGGAGGTTAGGGACCAGAGCATGATACAGTTCCTTAAGGAACACACACACACACACACACACACACACAGTTAGTTTTCAATTGTTGCTGTTACAAATTACTGCAGATTAGTGGCTGAAAACAATTACCTTACAATTCTGTAGGTTAGAACGCCAACATGGATCTCACTGGGCTAAAGTCACTGCACTCTTTTCTGGAGGTGCTAGGAGGAAGTTCATTTCCTTGCCTTTTCCAGCTTCTAGAGGCTATGCACATTCCTGGTCTCCTGGACCCATGCTCCATCTTCAAACCAGCAATGTTGCATCTCTAATCATTCTCCCACAGTCACATCTCTCTCTTTGACCAAAGCTGGGAAAAGTTCTCCAATTTTAAGGACCTCCCCTGGGATTGATTGGATTAGGCTCACCTGGGTAGCCACCCACCTCAAAGGTCCTTAAGTTAATCACATCCTTATAATATGTTCCCACACAAGGTAACATTCACAAATATGTAGACATGGATATCTTTAGGAGGTCATTATTTTGCCAAACACATATATGTAAAGATAAATATGTAATTAATTTTAAAATTTATATAGAAACTTTTCTCAAACATTTGAAATAAAATAAACACAAATACTATGAGAGAGTTTATCCCAAAACAGAGGCATAATCATTTTGGAAAGAATAGAATTAAAAGTTTTTCAATAATATATTATTATTATATATGTTTTTGAGACAGAGTCTTGCTGTGTCACCCAGGTTGGAATGCAGTGACATGATTATAGCTCAATGCGGTGTCAAACTCCTGGCTCAGATGATCCTCCCACATTGGGATAACCAGTGTATGCCACCATGTCCAGCTAATTTTTAAAAAAATTTTTTTTTAGAGGTGGGGTCTAGCTATGTTGCCCAGGCTGATCTCAAACTCTTGGGCTCAAGCAATCCTCCATGCCTTGGCCTCCCAAAGTGTTAGAATTATAGGCATGAGCCACTACACCTGGCTGTGTATATTGTTAATATATCTCTGATGAGATATTGCCACTGATATTGAAGAAAATAAACAGAGAACCACAACTAGAGTCAACGACAGGAATAATTCTCAGAAACATGATGCTGAGTTAAAAAAAAAAAAAAAAAAGCAAGTTCCTGAAGACTACCCAAGTGTGTGTCAGTCTACCTGTGACTTTCCTTAGGGCTGCTGCAACAAATCACTGCAAACTAGGTGGCTTTAAAGAATAGCAATTTATTGGCCAGGCACGGTGGCTCACGTCTGTAATCCCAGCACTTTGGGAGGCTGAAGTGGGTGAATCACTTGAGGTCAGGATTTCGAGAACAGCCTGACCAACATGCTGAAACCCCGTCTCTACTAAAAATACAAAAATTAGCTGGGTGTGATGGCAGGCGCCTGTGATCCCAGCTACTTGGGAGGCTGAGGCAGGAGAATCACTTGAACCTGGGAGGCAGAGGTTGCAGTGAGCCAAGATGGTGCCACTGCACTCCAGCCTGGGCAACAAAGTTAGACTCTGTCTCAAAAACAAAAAAAAAGGAAAAAAGAAAAAAAAAGAATAGTAATTTATTCTCTCACAGTTCTGGAGGCTGGAAGTCCAAAATCAAGGTGTTGGGAAGGGCTGTGCCCTCTCTGTAGGCTCTCTGGAAGCATCCTTCCTTGCCTCTTCCTAACTTCTGGTGGTTGTCGGCCATTTTGAACGTTCCTTAGCTGGAAACTGTATTACTAAAATCTCTGCTTCCATTGTCTCTCCCTCTGTCTCTTTGTGTTTCTCTAAATCTCTCTCTTTTTATAAGGAAACAGACATTGGGTTTAGGGCCCACCTTAATCCAGCATGACCTCATCATAACCTGATTACATCTGCAAAGACCTTATTTCCAAATAAGGCCAAGGTCACAGGTTGTGGGGTTAGGACTTTAACATATCTTTTAGGGAGATACATTTCAGCCCACAACAGTCATGTTTCCCAGGAAACAGACTTGGATATTGGGATTTGCTTGCAGGGGATTTGTAATGGAATACACTGGGGAACAACATCCTTGAGGGAGGAAGGGAAGCTGGATTAAGCTGAAAGAGAAGTTGAACTGCACTGCAGTATAATGGAAGCTTCAGGAAATTCCACTGGGAGCTCTGAAGCTGGGAAGGGTTTTCAGAGATGCTCATAATTGAGGTAGGTGGTCCAGGCTTTTGTACTCCTGCAACATCCGGTCATTGGATGTAGGCTGCCATTGTGGGGGGGCAAAGCAGCTCCCTTTGCCCAAGGACAAGTCCCATAGAGGGACATAGACCAGGATTGTCAGCAAATGTGGAAATTGTTGGGGGCCGCACCGGGGGTGGTGGAGAATGAAAGAACACACACAAAGACAAAGACACACAGAGAACATGGCGGCCGCACTCAGAGCCTCCGCCTCACTTTATTTATACTCCATAAACCTCACGTCAGCAGAAAGAATGCAATGAAAAACAAACTTTCTTTTCCCACATGTAACCTTCTACTCAGTACCTTGTTTCTATATTCTTACTTATCTACCCGCCTTCTTGGCGCCTACGGGAGTTCATTAAAAGTTCAGTTGGAGATACTGTCCTTGAGCCCTATCTATTCTCAGCATACTGTTTTCAAAGGCCCCTGCAGGAAATGAAGGTCTTGGTCCTGGAGGGAAGATCTGGGATGCCTTCCCCAGCATCCACCGTATCATGCTTTTTAAATAGAGCTTAAAAATAAGCAAAACGAAACAACATGTTATTATTTCATATATATTTGTGATATAAAGCATATATTTAAAAGCAGTAGAATGATATACAACATTTAGGGCTGTGCTTACCTTTGGAGAATGGGCTAGGGTAGGTTTTTGGTTTTTTGGTTCTTGAGTTAGGTGGTGAGTTTACAGTTTTTCATTATATTGTGCTTTATATAAACACATATTTCATCTAATCTTTCGTATGCATCAAATATATTTTAAAAGATAGCAAGCGAGTCTGGCACAGTAGCTCATGCCTGTAACCCCAGCACTTTGGGAGGCCAAGACAGGAGGATTGCTTGAGCCCAGGAGTTGGAAACCAGCCTGGGCAACATAGCAAGACCTTGTCTCTACAAAAAATATTAGCTGGCTGGGCACAGTGGCTCATGCCTGTAATCCCAGCACTTTGGGAGGCCGAGGCGGGCAAATCACAAGGTCAGGAGATGGAGACCATCCTGGCTAACATGGTGAAACCCCGTCTCTACTAAAAATACAAAAAAATAAAAAACAAAAAAAACACAAAAACTTAGCCAGGCATAGTGGCGGTGCCTGTAGTCCCAGCTACTGGGGAGGCTGAGGCAGGAGAAGGGCGTGAACCCGGGAGGCGGAGCTTGCAGTGAGCTGAGATTGTGCCACTGCACTCCAGCCTGGGCAACAGAGCGAGACTCTGTCTAAAAAAAAAAAAAAAAAAAAAACGCTGGGTGTGGGGTGCTGTGTGCCTGTAGTCCTAGCTACTTGGGAGGCTGAGGCAGGATGATTGTTTGAGTCCAGAAATTCAAGGCCGTAGTGAGCTATGATCATACTACTGCACTCCAGCCTGGGTGACAGAGCAAGTCTCTCTCTATATACAAATTTTTTAAAAAGGTAATAAGGGGAATAAAGGAAAGAACTAGGCAAAAGTAATAGAAACTAAAGTAGCTAGAATTTTTAGAAAAAAAGTGTGGGAAAAGATAACAAATCCTTGAACCTATTGCTAAAGTAAGGATTCAGGTTAAAGAAAACGTCCTGAAATTCCACTATATTGTTTGCCGTAAATTTGCTTGCATAACTGTCCTACAGTTATGCTGGAAATATGATGTGGGTAAGATATTATGGTTTACTTCCCTTTCACATGGTTTTATTTTATTTTATTGAGATGGAGTCTCGCTCTGTTTCCCAGGCTGGAGTGCAGTGGCACCATCTTGGCCCCCGGGTTCAAGTGATTCTCCAGCCTCTGTCTCCCGAGTAGCTGGGATTACAGGTATGTAATACAGGCTGGGATTACAGGCCACCACGCCCAGCTAATTTTGGTATTTTTAGTAGAGACAGGGTTTCGCCATGTTGGCCAGGCTGGTCTCGAACTCTCGACCTCAGGTAATCTGCCAACTTTGGCCTCCCGGAGTGCTGGGATTACAGGCATGAGCCACCACGCTCGGCCCCTTTCACATGGTTTTAAACTGGTTTGTTTACCATGGCACTAATTCCTTTCTTTAAGTAAAAGTATTCTGAGTAAGATTGATGGAACGATTGTTAGATCTGCTGATGCAATAAAGAAAACTAGTTAATGTGCATATTGATATGTCAAGATTTCACTTTGATATTTTTAATCATATATTATTGAGTGGAGAAAGAAAGTTGTTGAATTATTTTTGCATAATCACAGCTATTACTTCTGAAAAGTATATATGTTTATGTTGTGTATATTATATAGCTTCATACTTAGAAATGGAAATGAAAAGAAAAAGAAATGGAAGAATACAGTACAAATTTCCAACTGTTAGTGGGAATAGAAAATGGGGTGGGATGCTTTTTCATTTCATATAAATCTGTGTGCTTTTGAAACTAAAAAAGAGGTAAAATGTTAAAACTGTATTTTGTAATCACTTGTTTCAAAATGACTGATTTCAGTTTTATTTGGGAAATACGTTTACAGAAGACTATGAATGCGAGTCTAAATAGGTGGCAGAGTAGAAAGAGCCCTTCTTTTTTCTTTTTCTTTCTTTTTTTTTTTTTAGACGGAGTCTCGCTCTGTCGCCCAGGCTGGAGTGCAGTGCCGCAATCTCGGCTCACTGCAAGCTCCGCCTCCCGGATTCACGACATTCTCCTGCCTCAGCCTCCCAAGTAGCTGGGACTACAGGCCCCCGCCTCCAGGCCTGGCTAAGTTTTTGGTTTTTTAGTAGAGACGGGGTTTCACCGTGTTAGCCAGAATGGTCTCAATCTCCTGACCTCGTGATGTGCCCGCCTCGACCTCCCGAAGTGCTGGGATTACAGGCGTGAGCCACCACGCCTGGCCGAGCTCTTCATTTTTAGTGCAGACATCTTGGTTCTGGAAACAGGCCTGCTGCACTAAAGTAGTCCTTATGCAAGAAGGTTAACTTAAAGAGTTAATTTCCCTGTTGGAAAAACGGGGGTGTTATTGTGATGTTTGAATGGGGTAATGTATGTGAAGTGACTTTGAAGTTGATATTGCAATATTAAAGCGTAATGTGTTTTTGTTTGTTTGTTTTTTTTAAGACAGAGTCTCACTCTGTTGCCCAGGCTGGAGTGCCGTGGTGCGATCTCGGCTCACTGCAACCTCCACCTCCTGGGTGCAAGCGAGCCTCAGTCTCCTGAGTAGCTGGGATTACAGGCACCCGCCACCACACCCGGCTCATTTTTGTGTTTTTAGTAGAGATGGGGTTTCACCATGTTGGCCAGGCTGGTCATGAACTCCTGACCTTAAGTGATCCGCATGCCTCGGCCTCCCAAAGTGCTGGGGTTACAGGCGTGAGTCACTGCACCCTGGCCAATAAATGTTAATCTTCCTTTTTTATGGTAATATTGCTTGTTAAATAAATTACATATTAACTTTTGGGAAACCTCCCAATTTCTAATGCTGAAGACTCAGTTTCTTTTAAATTGGTTTATTCATCACACCACTTTTTCTTTTTAACCCAGGGTTGGACAACTGAATTTAAAGGCAAGTTAAAATTCAATATTTTGAACAATGTTTAAATGAAGATGAGTGGGAAGACAGAACTGTTAAAAGGTTTTATTATACAGCCAAGTGAAGGATTCAGCTATGTCCCAAAGGATTAAACAAGATGGTATGCTTAATAATTCCTCACTTCTATGAAATTCCCTGATTATAAAGTGTTCTTTCATTCTGTAGAACTACTCCTGATTTCATCAGAAAACTCTGATCTGAAACTCAATTTACAGAAATATTGAAAATAAATTTTCAACTAAATGGGAATATTTGTATACTAATATGATACAATGTTGTTGCTTTTTTATATTAAATACCATTCTAAACTCTAAATTTGTTAATAAATGAAGCTGAAATCTAATGTGATTGTGTCTGAGTATTTTATTTGGACAACAGCAAAATATTTCTAGAGACTCTTCTACTCTCCTTTAGTCTTTCTCTTTTCTTTTTTTTTTTTTTTTTTTTTTTTGAGACAGGGTCTCACTTTGTTACCCAGGCTGGAGTTCAATGGCGCAATCTCAGCTCACTACATCCTCTGCCTCCCAGGCTCAAGCAATTATCCTGCCTAGCCTCCCAAGTAGCTAGGACTACAGGTGTGCACCACCAAGCCCAGCTAGTTTTGTTTGTTTGTATTTTTTGTAGAAAAGTTTCGCTAGATTGCCATATTATAGTTTCGCTATATTGCCCAGGCTGGTTTCGAACTCCTGAGCTCAAGGGATCCACCCAAAGTGCTGGGATTATAGGCATGAGCCACGGCGCCCAGTCCTTAGCCATTTTTTAGATGTTGCTTTCTCTGAGCTAGTTCTGGAGATATGATTTCATAGTCATGCCTTTTTGGTTCAAATTCCAATTCTTCCACTTACTTGCTTCAAGCCTCTGTTTCCTCATTTGTAAAATGGGAATAAGAGTAGTACCTACCTCACTGAACACTTAATGTCTATCTACCAATCACTGCTAAATGCTTAAGTAGTATTGTTCTCATTTTACAGATGTAGAATTTGTAAAAATACAAAAATTTTGTAAAAATACAAAAATTAGTGGGTGTAATGGTGGGCACCTGTAACCCCAGCTAATTGGGAGGCTGAGGAAGGAGAATCACTTGAACCCGGGAGGCGGAGGTTGCAGTCAGCTGAGATTGTACCATTGCACTCCAGCCTGGGCGGAAAGAGTGACAAAAAAAAAAAAAAAAAAGAAAAAGAGTGAAAAAAAAAAAAGAGAAAAGAATCAACGTTCATCCCGAAGTCTTGGGCCTTAGAAAGGGAGTAAATGACGGTATCATTAACAGAAATAGGAACGAAAAGAGGAAGAGGGTGTGTGTGTGTGTGCGCACGTGCATGTGTTGAGCGTAGAGTTCTAAACATGTTAAGTTTGAAATGTCTATTTTATATCCGAGTAGAGATGCGAATAGGCGGGTGGATATATATATACACACCGTATAGAAGTCTGGACCTCTAAGCAGAAGTTGAGCCTGGACAGAGACATTTAGAAGTAATCAGCTTACAGTTGATATTTAAAACCAAGGGACTGGATAAAATCATATATTAGAGAAGAGAGCTGGGGTCTGAGCCTGAGGGCATTGTGTAATTTAGAGGCCAGTAAGAGAAGGGGCCAGCAAAGGACACTGAGAGGAAAACTGGTCACTCCCTGTTGAATGGTAGAGTAGGGTTAGGACTGAGAATTGCCCATTTGCTCACTATTTTATACCTAGTACCTAGCTCAGTGGACTGGCATGTAATTAGGGCACAATAATATTTGTTGAATGAATGAATCTTCACTTCTGTTTCTTAGATATTTGTTGGGGTCCCCTAGGTACCAGGTACTGTTTTAGGTCCTGTGGATTCACAGCATAGTGTCCCCTGTAATCACAGATTCTAGTGGGGTCCACAGACAGACAGACATATGGAACAAAAAATTATGTATTATTAGTTTATAATAACTGTCTTCTCCCCCTTCCAGCCTATTCTAAGGAGAATGGGACTGAATATCTAGAGGACGCTTTGTTGGTGAGCAATGATGAGCTGGGATATATAAATTTGGGGATATAGCTACACTGTAGGCAAAGATTTGGGGAAGAGGGAGAAGTTGAGGGAGAAGAGTGGTGGGCTTTTAGCTGAACTGAAGAGGTGGCCCCAGCCAAAGGTACCAAATTCAATTAAAATAAAATATGATGTCAGCTCAACTCACATGGCTGAATTCTGGAGGGTAATTGATGGTTTACATTTACAGCCTTAGGGTTAGACTTAATTAATCTGATAAGAGAATGGAGAAGGGGGGGTTGGGCAGCAAGAAATAAGGCTCAAATTGAATCTTATTAAACTATAAAGTTAGCTGCAAGATATGTTGAACTGTTACCCTTAGAATTATTATCCTTAAGTTCCTGCTTCACAAAAAACACTCTTAAGTCTTGAATCAGCCGCCCCCATTGGCTAAGAACAAACTTTAGGTACTTTTGTGAGCCCAAATCCATGCCAGAGAAGGGAATAAAACCTCTTGAAGAAAGGTAGAGAGTAAGTGTGAAGCACTTTATTGTTTTACACAATTTTTTAAACTTACCTTGTGGTCTTTCTCCTCTGGAAGTTTGCTAACGTAGTTCCCGTGCCTCTATCTGGACTTCACACTTCTGTGCCCCTTGGAAATACCACTCCCCCGCCCCCCAACCAAAAAAGGGAAATTTAAAAAAGAAAATAAAATTTTCTATCCTCCTTTGAAGACAAATTAAAAGATATAATCTCCTTCCAAAACTAATTGTTCAGCAAGCTGTGTTCCTGTATTTTTCATTCATCGTACAGCTCTGATGCCATCGTGTAACAGTTATTAGAGTTATTAGACTCCATCAGATTATTTGCCTTGGACTCCAAATTGTTGGGAACTAAGTGATGTTTACTGCTCGGCTAGGAGGGAGGTCTGGCATTTAGAGGGCCCTCTGTGAGTGAGTGTAACCCGAGCTAATGCCTGCAGCGAGGAAGGCACAGACACAGAAGACTGCAAGCCTTTATCTGGAAAAGTTTATGGAAACAATGACAGCACGCTTAACAATGATATATTTATTTTATAACTATATCATATATGTAAAATATATATTTATTTAATAAAGAGTTGAAAATAAAACCGTGACTCCACAGCCATTTCTTTTCTTTTCTTCTTTTGTTTTGTTTTGTTTTGAGATGGAATCTCACCCTTTCTCTCAGGCTGGAGTGCAGTGGCGCGATCTCGGCTCACTGCAACCTCCGCCTCCCAGGTTCAAGTGATTCTCCTGCCTCAGCTTCCCGAGTAGCTGGGATTACAGGCGCGTGCCACCACACCCGTCTAATTTTTGTATTTTTAGTAGAGACGGGGTTCGGATGTTGGCCAGGCTAGTCTCGAACTCCTAAGCTCAAGGGATTCGCCCGCTTCGGCCTCCCAAAGTGCTGAGATTACAGGTGTTAGCCACCGCGCCCTGCCCACAAGCCCACTTCTTACTACAATCTTTCCATTCCTAGCGGGTTCTCTGATCCCATTTCCACTTCGAACCTGAGCTCAAACCAGCCTTGATCTGACTGGCCAATCCGAGCACATTCTTCCTCAGTCGCGAGTATGGCTGCAGCCAATGAGAGACCGGGGCGCCTCGGTGGGGTGAGACAGGGCGCTAGCAGGCGGAACCCTGGGGGGCGTGGTGACGGGGGAGTGTGGGCGGGGCAGTGGAACTAGAGTCAGCCAATTGCTGACGCACTACGCGCAGAGGGAAAGACAGATCACCAATAGCGACACGGATATGGTCCCGCGGGCGGGGTTTAGGCCCAAAGTAGTGTCGGAGCAGCGCCTATTAGTGTCATCCTCACCGTCACGGCCGGCGCCCCCTCCTGGATTCATTCATTCGCTTTTTTCATTCACGAAGGTAGTGAGGCCTAGTGGAAAGCCATGGAGAGCGCTCTCCCCGCCGCCGGTTTCCTGTACTGGGTGGGCGCGGGCACCGTGGCCTACTTAGCCCTGCGCATTTCGTACTCGCTCTTCACGGCCCTCCGGGTCTGGGGAGTGGGGAATGAGGCGGGGGTCGGCCCGGGGCTCGGAGAATGGGCAGGTGAGTCGGATGCAGCGCCGCGTCTTCGCTCCTGCGGCGGCCGGGACCAGGCCTGGCCAGTGATGACCAGTTCCGGGCTCTGCTCCTGGCCTTCCCCTCCCCAGCTCTCTTCTTTCTCAGGCTCCTGCGTCCCTCGGGCCCCTCCTGGCTCCCTTGGCTGTCTTCTGCTTGCTTAGACTACTTGCAGAGTTTTAAAGTACGAGATACACTGCTCGCTCAATCCTGGGAATCTAAAGCGCAGCTTGGGGTGTAGGAGAAAACTGCCTCAAGTCCCTGGGGCTTGTGTCCTTTAAGCCATTCCGGGTTCATGGAGCCAGTCAGTCGCCCTGCTGCCTCCTCAGTTACACGCTGTCCTCCTTGGTTCGCCCCTTGTAAGTGTTTTTAAAATAAAGTTTTTCGCTTGGTTTGAATATTGGCCCTGCGCTAAGGATGCAGAACATTCTGTTAACATGTTTGGGCTGAGGACGGAAGACGGGGTGTAGGGACACAGAATTTCAGAAGGCTTTTTGCACGGCGGAATCGTACCTCCCCAGTTACGATTAAGATAGTAATCGTATCAGGATTCGGCCTATTTCATGCAATTTACAAAGCCCCAAATTAAAAGGAATTCTCGCTAAACTGTTCTGGAGTCCTAACGAGTAGCAAGAACTATTGCTTCTGTAAAATGATAACTCATCATGTTAAAATCAGATTTTTTGTTTGTTTGTTTGTTTTGCACAAGGACGTTTGTGGGAAAGAGTATACCCATAAAGAGTGAACTAAATACTTGGAACTTGTAGTCGGAGGATTTTTAAAATGGATGACGAAGGTCAGACTGAAGAAATAGGGAAAATTATCTGCAAGGAAGTTTTTTGCCCCCCCCCCCCGCTTTTTTTTCTTTTTCATCCTATTTTGTTTCCTTCTTTGCTTTATTTTCGTCTCTTTTGGACTTTTTCCCCTTTAAACCAAGTGATTACTTATGGTATGCTTGTGGTCGTTCCCTGAGATGATTATTTATTTTGATGTTTTATGATCGAATGTGCACTTCCTAAGCATTTTATTGAATTTTGGGGCAGTTAGGCATTGCCTGCAGACTGGGCTCAGGTAAGATACACTAATAATGTTACTCCATGTTCTTTGTTTATTCAGAAACATTTAAACAACTTAGTAGGAAAGACATATGTTAACCTTTGGGGCTTATGTTAACATTAAGAGAAAACATCTTAGCAGTGGATATGTATGTGAAATCTTTGCACGATGTGGAGCAACATTATAATAGTGTTTCACAATCACCTGTTTCTCTGAGAAAGAAAGTGTTCAGCTGGGTGCGATGGCTCACGCCTGTAATCCCAGCATTTTGGGAGGCCGAGGCGAGTGGATCACGAGGTCAGGAGTTTGAGACCAGCCTGGTCAACATGGTGAAACCCTGTCTCTGCTAAAAACACAAAAATTAGCCGGACGTGGTGGTGCGCGCCTGTTGTCCCAGCTACTCAGGAGGCTGAGGCAGGAGACTCCCTTGAACCTGGGAGGCGGAGGTTGCAGCGAGCTGAGATTGCACCACTGCATTCCAGCCTGGGAGACAGAGCAAGGCCCCATCTCAAAAAAAAAAGAAAGTGAAGTTTTCAACTTGGTGATAAAAATTAAGATTATGATTTCCCAATTGACTTGCCCACATTCTTCATTGTCCGTTTTGGGAAATCTGTTTGAGGACTTTTGCTGTAGTTACACAAGACAGTTATGCCTTAGGGAATTTTGTCAAGATAAAATTTGTAATTGGTAAGCAAAGACTAATGTTAATAACTTGTTGTTTTCTTTTCTTTTTCTTTTTTTTTTTTGAGACAGGGTCTCGCTTTGTCACCCAGGCTGGAGGGCAGTGGTATGGTGGTGTGATCATAGCCAACTGCAGCCTCGAACTCTTGGGTTCAAGTGATCCTCCCACGTCAGCCTCCTGAGTAGCTGGGACTATAGGTGTATATCACCATACAAGCTAATTTTTTTTGGTTTTTAGTAGAGACAAGGTCTTACTGTGTTTCAGAGGCTGGTCTTGAACACCTGAGATCAAGTGATCCTCCTGCTTCAGCCTCCCAAAGTGCTGGGATTATAGGTGTAAGCCACCATGCCTGGACTTTTTTTTTTTTTTTCTGTTTAAAATTGACCATATTGATTGATTATTCAGATAAGTCCAAGTCATCTACATATGAGTCTATAGTAAAAGGCAAGTGATGTAGCATCAGAAGTAACATTTGTGTTGAAAAGATTTGGCCCCAGAGGAAGGATAATTGATAAATTAAGGGAAGTATTTGTATAAGATTTAGATATGAAATTTGAACTGGAACACTGGAACAGCAGAGGATCATAGTATCATAATTGAAGTGAAATGCTGACAGGTTCAATTTACCCTGGGTTGTTGGAATTTTTTTTTTTAAGTGCTTAAGCAGAAGAAGTGATCTTAAAAGAAAATACTTCCTTTATCTTCAAATTCTGGAACTCTTCAAAAACAAAATTAAGAGCAGCTCATCTTAAACAGGTTCTTCATATGAGTTAGAGAGGTGAACTGAAATAATTTGAAAAACAAACTAGCAGAGATGACACTTGAATAATTGGAGTTGTGATTAAAAATATTGTTCTACCAAAGTTATGATTTTAGAATTGTTGTATATAAATAGTACTAGTAAGTTTTTTCCTACAAAATTACTATCTTAATCTCAAGTCTCTGTTCTTATGCAGCCTTTGAATCTACTTTCTAGTACTAATATTTAATATTTTCCTCTTTATAACCACTTATATATTTTAAGTATTTTATATTAGCATATGTTGAATTGATAGTATATTTTTATTCTTGTTATTCTTAGTCTCTTCATGTATCTTCATGTGAGTATGTTTAATCTGTCTGCCTCAGATTTTAGGATCTGAGGGGCAGAAAGCGTGGATTCTCACTTTGTCTTTTCTCACAAATTGGCTCTTCTAAACTTAAGAACAAAAACTTTGAAAAAACTTGAAATACATGCATGCTTCACAATCAGTAAAAATATTCTAGGTAACAGGTTCCTTAGTGTTGTTAGACTTTGAAGACTGTCCATTATTTGGCCCAGACTCTAATTTATCTCCATCTCCTGGTCAAGAGCTGGGCCATCTCTTTTTCCTAGTTCTTGCCAGTAGCATTCCCACTCAGGTGAATCCCCTGTGTTCCCTACACCCCTGGCAGGTGGGTTTAGCCAATTTAGTAGGTAAGACTTCTTTTTCTGTCATTGTTACCTGAATACTTCCTGTATTTCTTAGGAGAACAAAAGGAGATCCTGTGAATGTGGAGTTTCAGTTGTTTGAAGGTCAGTGTAGCAAGTAATCAAAAGGAGATTGATAACAAAGGTGGTCAGTTTGTATTAAATAAAGGAAAGAACAGTCACTGCTATAGAGCAATAAAAAATGTAATCTGTAAAATGTGGTTTGAGCATAAATACATTTTGCATGTATTTGAGTAGTTTCCATTACTGGAGAGTTCATCTCAAATGATTGCTATTGAAGTAAAGTGGAGATGACAGATGCAAAGGCAAGGTAAGTAGACTTCCAATGTCAAGATATTTTATTACTTTAAACATAAGACAGCACTCTGAGCACTTATTTTTAGTTTTTAATGAAGAGGATATTGTTCCACGCAGTGAAGAGTAAAGGATCCACTAATCAGTTAGTGAGTTAGATTTTTTAAAACAACTTTAGTGAGATATAATTAATATACCATACAATTTGCCCATTTAAAGTGTACAATTCAAGGTTTTTATGCTCACAGGGTTGTGCAACCATCATCAAATCCAATTTCAGAACATTTTCATCTTCCTTAAAAGAAACGCTGTACCCATTAGACTCCTCACTCCCTGACCCCCACCCGCTCCAGCCCTAGTCAACCACCAATCTACTTTCTGCCTACGTAGATTTGCCTGTTCTGGATATTTCATATAAATGGAATCATGCAGTAGGCATTTTTTTTTGGTGAGTGGCTTCTTTGATTTTTGCATAATGTTTTCAAGTTTCATCTATGAAATCTGTACTTCATTTTGTTTGTATTGCTGAATAATATTCTGTTTTGTGGAGTAAGGTTAGATTTCACAAAAAGTCTTCAACCCTTTGTTTTGCCCTCTGGATATTTTTACATTAGCAAATCCCTAAGATGTTGTAGCTTCTGGTTGCTGATGGAACTCATTTGGCTTTGTAGTATTCCAAAGTTCTCCTAATTCAGTAGATAGTGAGGACTTAAAAATGGCAGGAATGGTGCAGTTCTCCTCTGGAAAAACCATTCATGAAAACATGCTTTGCTTAGCCATGCTCGAGAATCAAAGAATTCTCAAAATCACAGGTGTAATCACAATTTCTGTTTTCACATTGGTTAACTGCACAGGGTTAACCTCAAATGACTGAAGAATACGTGTGTAACTAGAGCTTGTTAATAGTAGGTGTCTTTCTTTAACAAGAGTTTGTGATATCACATAATTTGAAGAATTATATATGAAATGTTAGTTACTTAAATTGACAACCCAGAAGAATTATTAATAACTATCATTTATTGAATGGGTGCTTGAAATGTGCCAGGAACTTGAGATTATTTTTAACCTCTTTGAGCTGTGCTCCATTGTCCCCAATGGACAGAGGAAGAATCAGGGGGTTAAGTAAATTGCTTTCATTGTCTATGGTTTCATAGCTATTAAATTGCAGAGTCAGGATTTGAAACCAAGTCATCCGTTCTGCAACATTCATACACCATACGTTGGTGATGGGCCTACAGACTGGATGCATACTCGGGAGTAGATTTCTTTATACCTACAAACTTTATTAAAAGCTTTTTGATTGGCCGGGCGCGGTGGCTCATGCCTGTAATCCCAGCACTTTGGGAGGCCGAGGCGGGTGGATCACGACGTCAGGAGATTGAGACAATCCTGCCTAACACGGTGAAACCCCGTCTCTACTAAAAATACAAAAAAAAAAAAAAATTAGCCGGACGTGGTGGCGGGCGCTTGTAGTCCCAGCTACTCGGGAGGCTGAGGCAGGAGAATGGCGTGAACCCGGGAGGTGGAGTTTTTTCAGTGAGCTGAGATCGCGCCACTGCACTCCAGCCTGGGTGACAGAGCGAGACTCCGTCTCAAAAAACAAATAAACAAAAAAACCAAAAACCAAAACAAAACAAAAAAATCTTTTTGATTGAAGACACACTTTCAATTTTTAAAATTTAAATTTTTGTTTTATTTTTAAGAACAATCTCAGACAAAAAGCAGGCACAATTTCAAATTTGCACATTCTTGATTTTTCGGGAAGGATTGCAAAATAGTTGGCACATTTTAGGATCAAGTAGCTTGGGATTTTCTTCAGATTTGCAACCATGAATCTTGTTGTGGTATGAGAAAATACTGGAAAGTTACTAAGGTACTTAACAAAGCAAAGGGTTTGACAGTCATCAGAATGGCAGGATTTGACTTCGAATGCTATTTTCCGTTTATCGCTCTGGCATTCTTGAAAGGATATAGTGACTCCCTGGAGGCCCAGCTTGGTAAAGGTCATATGCTTGCTGTTGACATTCTAGTACTAGGGCATGGATACCTATTCTTACTGGCGAGCGGATGTTGATCGCAGTAGTCATTACATGGGTTATATTTTTCACAGAGGCAGGGAAGGTGAGGGAAGGCAGAGAAACAAACTTAGTCATAAATGTTTTTGAATATTTGTTCATTCTGCCCTTTGGCTCTCAAAAGGGAGTACATGTGCCTAAATGGAACAAGTTCTGCAGATTAGAGTTAGCAGGGCAACTTTCAAGTACTAGTGCTGGAGTCTACATAAGAGGAAACAGATGCAACTGAAGGATTGGACCTAAAAGCATACCTTTATCTGATTTGGAGGAAAAACCAAAGAGGGAGGTTTCCTGGGATTACGGATCCTGAGTCTACACTCCCTGAATATCTTCTTCTCTCACTCCCCTCCCCACCAGCCCCCATTGCTCCACCCTGTTTTTTTTGTTTGTGCAACACTAACTTTCCTGTTTAGAGGTCAAACCTGAACTTGGAGACCCAAACCTAGACTTGAATTCTAGCTTCCCTATAGATTTCATAGGCTTATTGTGAAGTGTAAATGAGAATACTTATTCTCTGCAAAACAGATAGTACATAAGTGCTTGATAACTTGTTATTAATAGTTTTATTAGCGTTAGTAACATTGTGCTCTGATTACCTGAGCTAATTGCCAGGATAAGGTTTAGTAAGAAAGAGTTGATATCTGGGTGACAACATTGTCAGATAACTGAGATTACCATTGCTACTTGCAACTGAGAGTGTTGAGCTTTCAAACTGACTTTTTGTTGTTGTTGTTGGTTTTGGTTGGTTGAATTGAGGATAATTTATATCTTTCAGTTTCAAAAAAAATTTGTCAGAAGACTTAGATAACAAAATTTATAAGTTTAGAATGCATGGATAAATGGATTTGAATAGATCAGTTTCAGTGCCATTAAAAGCTATTTGTAGATAAGGATAAGTTAAATGTATATTTTAAAAATAGTGCATCCTTTATTTCATTTCCTTTCTTGTCACTCTTAGCAAAACAGCATGTAGAAATTCATATGCATGTCATCTGGGATGGATTGAGATTAAGGTTAGGGAGGCAGGGTGAACAAAGCCCTCACTGGGCTTGGAGGAGAGTATGACGTAACGCTATTCATTTGCCCATTTCTCCACCACAAATACTGTTGAGTGCCAACTATAGACCTTATAATAGTCCAATGGGATGGCAAACAGTAATCAAATGAATAAATTGTGCTACGGTAAGTGGTGAGAACCGGATGCACTTGGTCCTGTGAAAATCTGTGAGGGAAAGTTCTAGAGCTGCCCTGGGGAAGCGATGCCTCAGCTGAGATCTGATGGGTGAGTGTAAGTGAGCCAATTGGAGTGACAGGAAGGGCAGAGGGAAGAATGTTCTTGGCAGAAGGAATGTTTAGAGCAGTTGCTAAATTCCTAGGGCAGGAAAGGGCTGGGCCCTCATGAAACGAGGGCTGAGTGACTGGAGCAAGGAAAGGTCCGACATGAGTGCCATGGAACTGGAAAGGCAGGAAGGGCAACGAGCAGGGCCTTCAGCCTTTATCCTGGAGCAGTGGAAAGCAGTTGAGGTGATTTTAAGCAGAAGGGTAACACTGTTGAGTTTGCAACTGTAAGCAGAATTTCTTGTTTCTGTGACTTTCCTAAAGTTATTGCGGGCCCTCTTTGAGAAAACATTGTTACACAGATATAGATCAGCGTAGGTATTTAGATAACCTCAGTTAAAACTGTCTTTTTAAAAATGTCAATTGGCTGGGTGCAGTGGCTCATGCCTGTAATTCCAACACTTTGGGAGGCCGAGGTGGGTGGATCACTTGAGGTCAGGAGTTTCAGACCAGCCTGGCCAACATGGCGAAACCACATCTCTACTAAAAATACAAAAATTAGCCAAGTGTGGAGGTGTACGCCTGTAGTCCCTGCTACTCAGGAGGCTGAGGCACCAGAATAGCTTGAATCCAGGAGGTGGAGGTTGCAGTGAGCTGAGATTGCACCACTGCACTCCAGCGTGGGCAACAGAGCAACATTCTGTCTCAAAAAAAAAAAAAAAAAAAAAAGTGAATATACAATAAAATGAGAATTTATGCTTTTTGTAAGGGACGCCACTTTTGTGCACTTCTTAGTTATCGTCTCTCAGAGACCATTTCTCTCTGGGGGAAAGGTCTGATCACTGTGGTATGGGAAGTTCTTCTCTTACAGGGACTACTGAGTGATGGGGTTGTTGAAACCCTGAAACTAGGTTATTGCTTTGTCATGGTAACTCCATAATACCATGGTGTGGTAGTTGAGAAGCTTGCCACAAATCTGTATCAGAAAGAATGCTTTGTTTTATTTGTTGATTTTTGTCTAGCGAAACAATGCATTCGCCCTATCTCTACCTGGCAATTCCAGGAAAACTATCCAGTTTCTGGAAAGTTATCTTTGCCACCATTTCGTGAAGTTATTTCCATTTAAATAATCTAGTCATTGTGGAAGAGAGGAAGGGCTAGGCAGTTTAAGAACTTGAACAATTGGTGCCTCTCAAGAGTATTACATTGGGAAACAGTATAGCTAACAAACAGATTGGCTTTTGAGTCAGCAGGTGAGCTGTGCCACTAAGCTGGTTGACCTTAGGCAAAAATCGTTAACCTCTGAGCATAACTTCTTTCATTTTTTAGGGGGATGATACTTTTCAGGATTATTATGATAATTAAATGAGATGTAAATGAGGTTCTAGTATAGTCCTTACTATATTTTTATGGATATTAAGTAACATATATTTAAGAGCATCATTTGTTTGTACAGATTACTCTTATTGGATGAAAAGGGATGGTTGAAACTAAGAAATAATTGTAGTTCACTCAGCAGGCATACAGTTGAAAATCTAAAATTATGAACAGATCAATTAGGAGATGACTAGTGTTACTGCATAAAAATTCCTTGCTTGGTGAAAAGATTTACTAAGCCGTTCCTTTACATATAGATCCCCTTAGTGAGTGAATCTAACATAGGAAGGACTTTAAAAAATTCGGTTATGTACAACTTTTCAGTTACATTTGTAAAAACTTTAGAGTTATCTTTAAGTCTTCACCACATACAGCCTTTTAGGAAATCTCATTGACTCTGAACTTCAAAATATCCAGAATCCAGTGAGTTCTAAGCCACCACAGACTCTTGTCCCTCTAATGACAAGTTTCCTATCTCTCTGCTTCCACCTTGGCTCTCCTGTAGTTGATTCTCACACAGCAGCCACAGTGATCCTTGACAAGCTTTGGTCAGATTATGTGATGCTCTGCCTAGATCTCTCTAGTGGCTTCTCATCCACTCAGATTAAAACTCATTATTTGTCTCGTGGCTTTGAACAAAGGTTATTTTATTTTATCCTATTTTATATTTATGTTTATTTTTATTTTTTGAAGCTGAGTCCTGCTGTGTCGCCCAGGCCGGAGGGCTGTGGTGCTATCTCGGCTCACTGCAGGCTCCGCCTCTCAGGTTCAAGCGATGCTCCTGCCTCAGCCCCCACAAGTAGCTGGGAGTACAGGCGAGTGCCACCACACCCTGATAGTTTTTTTGTATTTTTTATTAGAGACGGGGTTTCACCATGCTGACCAGGCTGGTTTTGAACTCCTGACCTCAGGTGATCCACCTGCCTCAGCCTCCCAAAGTACTGAGATTACAGGTGTGAGCCACTGCACCCAGCCTGAACAAGGTTTTAAACCACCCGCTTCCTTCTTCCATTGACCTCTGACCTCATCTCCACTACTCTTACTCCGTTCCACCCACATACACCTCTTGCTGTTCCTTGAGCAGCCTTGGCATTGTTGCCTTGGGGCCTTTGCTTTTTCCTCTTAAGGAATGCTCTTCCCCCAGATATCCATGTGACTGACTCTTCTTACTGTTCTTCAAGTCTGCAGAAGTATCACCTTGTCAATGGGACCGCCCCTCTTACCTATAAACTCACAGTCCTTTCTCCCCCACCCCCACTCCTATCCATTACCCCGCCCCAATTTTCCTTTTTGTCATAGCGCTTGTCACCATCTCCCTTACTGTATACTTTGCTCATTTATGATGTTTCTGTTAGAATGTGAGCAATGTGAAGGCAAGGATCTTTGTCTTTTTTGAATCTCAAGCACCTAGAACAATGTCTGTACATAGTAAGTGCCAATGTACATTTGTTGAATTAATGAAAATATCTGTTAAGTAAGGTATTCCTCTCTCTCTCTCTATATATATATTTTTTCTGAGACAGTGTCTTGCTATATTGCCCAGGCTGGCCTCAAACTCTTCGGCTCAAGCAATCCTCCTTCTCAGCCTCCTGAGTTGCTGGGATTATAGGCATGTGTCCCAGCTGTGTCTGGCTTCCAGTCTTTTTAAGATTAAGGGATAATGATTTCTGTGAATTATCTTCTGTTTTTACATTCTCTTATCAGCTACAAATGTAACAAATATTAGCGGTTTCCCAACCTCTAAAAATGAAATTATTTAATCTAAAAATATAGAGTAACCTCAGAAAGAAGTTCTCCTAATACAGACTCTGGAACTAGATTACCGACTTTTGAATCCCAGCTCAGCTAGTTACAGTGTTATCACCTTAATCTCTGTGTGCCTCAGTTTCCGCATCTGTAAAATTGGGATAATTATAGATTGGAAATATTGATTAAATGGGGCTAACTGATTTAATGGGTGTGGAATAGTTAGACTACTGAGAACATTACCTGACATTTCAGTAGTAAATACTATAGAAATGATAGCAGATATTATCTGATGGGATGATTCTGACTTTATCCACATGCATCTTTTCCCGACTTTCCCTCCAATTTCTAAAGACACTGCATATTTCCTTCTAGATGAGTATCAAAATCGTCAATTTTAGTATGTCTAAAATTTAGCTTTTCTACTATCTCCAGCCTGTTCTGGACTTCCTTATTTTTACTAATTATGTCATCGTCTTGCTAGTCATGTAGCTCCAAATCAGAGATGGCAAATTCTGATGCCTCAGGCAGGTAAAGTAAAATGAGTGACGTGGACCAGGTATAATGCATGTCAAGACACTGTCCAGGTAACCAGGCATGGTCTCTAGTAGCACCCTTGAGCGGCACTGGCACAGTCCTCTCAGATTTTCACCAGCAACCCAAATCTAGATTTTCACATAGAAAGTTTCTTAATTGTTTAGAGTTGATGCAAATTTCCCAGGTTTACTCTATGGACCAAATAAATTATGTCAGTGGACAGATGCATCAAGTGGCCAGTTTGCTCCTTCATCGCTCAGATTCTTTAAGTCTTCAAATCATGCTTTCCTTGGCACATCTAGGTAGGAAATTGCCAAATCTTGCTGAATCTACCACTACAGTCTCTCTTGCATCCATACTTTCCTCTATGTTCTCCTAATACATTGCCTCCCTACCAAATCTTACACTCACTCTGGTGCAAGTTTAATCTACCAGTGAAACCTCCAATCAAGTTACCCCTTCCTTATACCTTAGGCAAACATGTCAGAAGTTTCATAAAGTCTATGCAAATATCAGGCTCCTTGGCCCTTTTGATCTTGGCCTTGTGTCTGTTTCTGATGTCATCTCCTTTGCACCCTTCCTTGGATGCATCCTAGATGACGTCCTGTGTCCCAGACGTGCCTGTGCTTTCCTGCTTCTTGCAGCCTCCAAGGCCTTGCTTGTGCAGAGGCATTTAGTAGGTTTTGGTGGTTGTTGTATGTTGGCCTCACTCTGCCTGAGGTGCTCTTTCTCATATTCCACATTCTTCCTGTTTGTGAAATTCTTCTCATGTTCCAGAGTGTCAGTTGTGACTTTTTGTGTTGAGAGCTTTCTAGATGGTACTGATTGTGCACTTTTGGCACTCTAATAGTATTTCTTGTATTCATTCTGGTGGGCTTTTTCACAGTTTACCTTATTAGTCATGTGTATGTATATGTGTGCATGTATCACTTCATTTGCTCAACAGTGTATTTGCACTATAATATTTCATGAGTGAATTCTTTTTTCCTTGAGGTTCTGGTGTACTTCAGTTGGGAGTTGGGTGTTTTGCTTTAGTTTTCTATTTTTTGTTCTACTTTGCAAAATAATTTGTAAACTATTTTTTCTCTTTCTTCTGAAACCTCAAGTGCTATACATCTAAAAATGCTACATTGAAAATAAACCAAGGCTGGTTAGACAAAGCTGGTTACAGAGTTATGATAGCAGGGCTGTCATACTAGTTTTGAAAGTGTATAATGCACTGAGACTAAAAAGATGTCCTTGAATAGTATTGGTAACAAGCTAACCTTTCTTCCTCTGTGGTATCAGGAAATTACAGGGAGTTACAGGGAACTGAACACTCTGCCACATTTAATAAACATTAAATATAAACTTGTTTGTATATTTATTATTCATTCCCAAATCTTTACAAAATTGTCGTGAGTAGATTTTCCTTTAGTAAGAAAGATTTATCCAATTAGAGTTTTAGTAAAACCTTGCTAATTGGTAAGGCTAATTGGTAAGACTAATTTGTGAAAAATTAAATTCTAGGGTATGTTGACCAAAATGTAGTTTTTAATTTTGAAAATGTGATAAAATAAGTCCACACTTTCTGGAACCACCATTCTTTTTGGATTATTGAAGACTCTGAACCAAATTCCCTGGAAAATCTCTTTGACAGTAAATACATTGAATAGTATGTGTATAGAACCAGAAACTGCTATAAAGTTAATCATAGAGCATTGAGTATATAGTTTATTTGCTTCATGGAAAGAAATGAATACTACAGTTGGTTGACAATTTTTGCACAAGTTTAGTCAGCCATTTTGTGAAAAAACTTGAGAAAATGAAAAAAATCAGGAGGCAGAAGAGAATCATGATAGAATAGCAGAACTGGAAGGGATGTTAGCGACCTCTTCACTTCAATTATTAGGGAAATACATGCTGGAAAAGGTAATGACTTGCCCAAGATTATGCATCCAGTTAGAGAACGGCCAGACCAGACAGTTCAGTGGCAAAGGGCAGAAGTGGTGGATGCATCTGTGGTAGATTGATTAAAAGCAGTGATAGCAGCGATGAGCAGCAGGCTCTGACAGCAAAGTGGAAGAGATTTGTCTGGGTTGAATTAGAGGAAAGTGGCGAGGAGGAAAAGCAGAGGTGATTAGTGGTAGTAATGAGGATGCTGGCAGAACTGGACTTCATCACACATTCCCGAAACTGGTACGAGGCAAGAAACAGTCCTCTCAATACAAAAGCCTAAACTCTTTTATTATTATTATTATTTTATTATTATTTTTTTTGAGATGGAGTCTCGCTCTTTTGCCAGGCTGGAGTGCAGTGGCACAGTCTCGGCCCACTGCAACCTCCGCTTCCTGGGTTCAAGCAATTCTCCTGCCTTAGCCTCCCAAGTAGCTGGGATTACAGGCATGCACCACCATGCCCAGCTAATTTTCATATTTTTAGTAGAGATGGGGTTTCACCACGTTGGCCAGGCTACTCTTGAACTCTTGACCTCGTGATCTGCCTGCCTCGGCCTCCCAAAGTGCTGGGATTACAGGCATAAGCCACTGCGTCTGGCTGAGCCTAAATTCTTAAAGAAATGACATGTACCTTTGTAGCCCTTGAGGACACCATTATGCCATGCTCTTGGTACACCCTACATAGATGTTAAGACCGGGAGGCACTTGTTCATTGTATATAGTGGTGCAAGCTAAGTTAGTTGATCCAATATCTCCTACCCAGAGTCTCAGCTGTGCTTATACCCCAGACTACTGATTATGTTGATGATACTTAATTGCCAAGGAAATACTGCATTTAGTATATGTTCCTCAAGGTGGCCAAAAAAGAGTATAGTATTTTTTTAGAAATTTAAATACCAGTGTGAAAAAATCCTTTAATATTCCTAGTCTGGAGAAAACTTCTTCAGATTGATTTTACTCTAATGACTGGCATTAACTGCTCAAAACCAAGCTAACTTCCAGGAGGAATATTGCCAGCTTTGCTTTACTGATAGCTGAGACTGCAGTCCTGTAGAAGAAGTACTCATACAGTAGACATGCTCCCCTGATCTTACACATCCAATCTTATAATTTTGCTGTGGAACAGGAAGCTACTGCTTATCTGTGTGTTCCAATGCCTCTCACTGCCTGTCATGTGTAAGGAGGGCGATGATCTCCTTATAGATAATGTGAAAAAAAAAAGCCACCTTGGGCTAGACAACAACATTCACACATTCTGAATTAGAGCAGGCTGATTTAATAAAATGTTACTGTAATGGTGACATTTTAATTTACAAAGCCCTTTTCAAGTATCTTGAATTATTTCCATAACAACCCTATGAGGCAGGTTAGGGTTGGTTTTGTTGTTTCCATGTAATATACCGAGACCAGATGGAGATGCAGTGACTGGTATAAGGGTTACACAGATAGTGAAGTAGCAGAAGAAGTTGAATCTAGGTTTTCTGACTAGACTCCATGTTCTTTCTAATTTACTGCCAACGCTGCTGAATAAGGGTGATTTTAAGGCCATTTGGAATACTTGCACATGAGCTTGTACGTGGATACTTTCTCAAATGTTGCTTGAAAGTGCAAGGTTGGCCAGGTGTGGTGGCTCATGCCTGTAATCCCAGTACTTTGGGAAGCTGAGGTGGGAGGATTGCTTGAGCCCAGGATTTTGAGATCAGCCAGGGCACAAACAAAGAAAAGAAAAGAAAAAAAAATTAGCCGGGCATGGTGATATGTGTCTGTAGTCCCAGTTACTCAGCTGGCTGAGGTGGGAGGATTGTTTGAGCACAGGAGGTTGAGGGTGCAGTAAGCCATGACTGCACCACTGCACTCCAGCCTGGGTAACAGAGCATGATCCTGTCTCAAAAAAGAAAAATAAAAGCTAAAGGTCTGTTTATATCATGGCAGTATTCAAACTCATCTGGATCATATGAATCAGTCCAGTGTGCTTGTTAACATTATATTCTAGGGCTTTACTACAGACCTACAGAAAAAAAACTCTGTAAGAAAAAAGCATGGGACCATGTATTTTTAACAAATAAGATGATTCTTAAGGTCATGCATTTTGGGGGCCACGCGCAGTGGCTGACACCTGTAACCTTAGCACTTTGGGTGGCCGAGGTGGGTAGATCATTTGAGGTCAAGAAGTTCTAGACCGGCCTGGCCTGGTCTAGTAGAGATGGTGAAACCCCATCTCTACTGAAAATACAAAAATTAGCCTGGAGTGGTGGCATGTATCTGTAATCCCAGCCACTTGTGAGGCCGAAGCAGGAGAATCGCTTGAGCCTGGGAGACAGAGTGAGACTCTCTCAAAAGATCAAGCATTTTGGGAAACACTGGACTAGCCCTAGAAAAAACAGTGGATTATCCATGCAGGCTTTTTAACCAACTATCTTCTCGATACCAGGGCTTGGTTTGTAATAGTGAGCCACCGCGCCCGGCCCAGATGGCTTTTTAAAAATTATCTTTATTGACCAGGCACGGTGGCTCACACCTGTAATCCCAGCACTTTCGGAGGCCGAGGCAAGTGGATCACTTGAGGTCAGGAGTTTGAGACCAACCTGACCAACACGGTGAAAACTGGTCTCTACTAAAAATATAAAATTAACTGGACGTGGTGGTGCACGTCTGTAGTCCCAGCTACTTGGGAGGCTGAGGCAGGAGAATCACTTGAACCTGGGAGGCAGAGGTTGCAATGAGTCGAGATTGCACCATTGCACTCCAGCCTGGGCAACAAGAGTGAAACTTTGTCTCAAAATAAAAAAGTTAGCTTTATTATGAAATTAATATAAATGATATCTTTTAATGATGATTCTTAAAGAGGCAATAGACTAAAGAGGATGTTCTAATTAGTCTTCTTTTTTTTTTTTTAAAGTCCTTTAAATGATGAGGAAGGAGGAAAATGGGTTTAGGTTCTACCAGAAGAAATTTAGATTTTAATTGGCTATCTGGATGACCTTTGTAGTAATTAAACAGTCGGATTGGGTCATTCCTTTGGCAGATAAATAAATAAATATATTTCTAACTTTTATTTTAAGTTCAGGGGTACAAGTGCACATTTGTTACAAAGAAAAATTTGTGTCATGGAATTTTGTTTTACATATTATTTCATCACTGAGGTATTAAGCCTAGTACCCATTATTTTTCCTGATCCTCTCCCTCCTCCCACCTTCCACCCTCCAAAAGGCCCATGTGTGTGTTGTTTTCCTCTGTGTGTCCATGTTCTCATCATTTATTATAGTTCCCACTTAAAAGTGAGAACGTGTGGTATTTGGTTTTCTGTTCCTGTATTAGTTTGTTAAAGATAATAGCCTCTAGCTCCATCCATGTTCCTGCAAAGGACATGATCTTGTTCTTTTTTATGGAGCAGATAAATATTCATTGTGTGGTGATTATATGCTAGGCCCTGTGCTAGGTCTGAGAATATAGTGGTGAGCAAGAAAGCTATGGTCTCAAAGGTCTGATATGCAGAATCTACAAGCAAGTTAAACAAATTTATAAGAAAAAAAAAAAAACCATCAAAAAGTGGGCAAAGGATATGAACAGACACTTCTCAAAAACATTTATACGGCCAACAAACATATGAAAAAAGCTCAACATCGTTGATCTTTAGAGAAATGCAAAACCACAATGGAATATCATCTCATGCCAGCCAGAACGGCGATTATTAAAAAGTCAAGAAACAATAGATGCTGGCGAGGCTGTGGAGAAATAGGAACACTTTTACATGTTTAGTGGGACTCTAAATTAGTTCAACTGTTGTGGAAGACAGTGTGGCAATTCCTCGAGGATCTAGAACCAGAAATACCATTTGAGCAATCCCATTACTGGGTATATACCCAAAGGAATAGAAATCATTCTACTATAAAGACACATGGACACATATGTTGATTGCAGCACTATTTACAATAGCAAAGACATGGAACCAACTCAAATGCCCATCAATGATAGACTGGATAAAGAAAATGTGGTACATATACACCATGGAATACTATGCAGCCAAAAAAGGAATGAGATCATGTCCTTTACAGGGACATGGATGAAACTGGAAGTCATCATCCTCAGCAAACTAACACAGGAACAGAGGACTAAACACCATATGTTCTCACCCATAAATGAAAGTTGAACAATGAGAACACATGGACACAGAGAGGGGAGCAACACACACCAGGACTTGTTGGGGGGGTGGGAGGCAAGGGAGAGGGAAAACATTAGGACAAATAGCTAATGCACGTGGGGCTTAAAACCTAGATGATGGGTTGATAGGTACAGCAAACTACCATGGCACATATATACTTATGTAACAAACTTTCACATTCTGCACACATATCCCAGAACTTGAAGTAAAACAAACAAACAAAAAAAAGAAAGCCATGGTCTCTATCTCTGCTGGTCTGACAGAAGCCACAGACATTATATAAGCAGGTCCAAAAAGTGTTCATAGGAGCCGGCTATGGGGGCACTAACCTAGTTCAGGGGCTTAAGGAAGGTTTTCTGGAAGAAGCAACATTTAATCCAATATGTGGAAGAAAAGTAGACGATGATGATGTTCATAATGGTAATAAGACATAATGTTTATTAAAAAGCTTACCATGTTCCAGGTACTTTTCTAAATATCTTAATTGACTCATTTAGTCTGCATGTAATTTAATAAGATAGATCCTATTAATATCCCTGTTTTAGGAAAAGAGAGCTACAATATAGAGCGGTCAAGCAGTTTTCCCAAAGTCACACAGTAAGTGGAGGAGCACCTGGGTTTTGAACTGAAGTCTGTCTCCTCAATTTCCTCTCTTAGCCACTATGCTAAATGGCATTGATAAATTAGAGATGGGCAGGTGAGGGGGGCTGGAGGACAGGGGACTATTTCAAGCAGTGAGAACACCTTGGGTGAAGACCTTGAGGAAACAGAACATTTCAGGAAGCTTTTCTAAAAGAAGGTTGGGAGAGCTGGGGCTGAGAATCCTGAGAGGAGAGAGGCAAGAGATAAGACTAGAGAAATGTAGGCAGGGGGCCAGATCCTACAGGCCCTTGAATCTACAGTAAGAGTTTGTTTATCCTAAGGACAGTGGGAAGTTGTTGAAAGATTTTAAGCAGTAGAGTGTCATGATCAAGTTTGTACTTAGGACAGTTTACTCTGGCATTTTGGAGAATGGATGTGGAGGCAGCAGCTCAGGAGGTGGGGAGACCAGCAGGAGACTGGTGATGGTAAACTAGGCATTGGGTGGTGGTGGCTTGGATTAAGGAAACTGAGACAGGGACTGGCAGAGGGAGTCAGACAAGAAAGAGATAGGAGGTAAAGTCATGGGCCCTTGTCATAACCTTATGGTTGTGAGGCTTAGGGAGACAGCAGAGTCCAAAAGGACTGTGAGGTATCTGAGCTCTGGGCACTGACATAAACAGCAAGAGAAGGAGCAGACTTTGGGAAAAAATAATGAGGTTGATTTCTGACAGGTTCTATGTGGATATCAGTCTTACTGTAGATTTGCACCAAGCTGAGCCTAAGTCCTTTGGTGTAGCCATCATTTAAGTTGTTCTAAATTATATGCTATATTTTATAGTCTATAGAAAAGTTTGGTGCCTCAGCATGTAATAGTTTAGGAAAAGGAAAATGTTATTTTTTAATAAGTTGAGGGTATTCCATGTAGCACATATTGCTGTAGTTGGGTCAATCAGTTTGCTTTTTTCTCTTTGGGCAGGAGGTATAGTGGAAAAAACGGGTACAGGATTATCACAGGACCTGAGTTCATATCTTACCTTCCCACCTTTGGCACTTATTAGTGTGGAATCTTCAATCAGCTATTCTGTTTTTTTCCATCTGTCAAATGTGTTAACAAATCCCCACTTTGTCTAAGATATTAAGAGTCTTTGGAAGTGTGGCAGAAAGTACAAAGCGTTGTGCACATACAAAGGCATTGGGCCTTTTCCTCTCTTCCCCTTTCAATTCGAAACCTAAAAATAGAATTGTCTCATGAGTTGATCAGCTTGTGTGAGGTTCAGGTTGCTTCAAGATTTATTTTGGGATCTGTTGCAACTTTGCTGTGATCAATACCTCAGTCTCTTGATGTGATTATCTAATATATATCAATTTTATAACATACCTAAAACAGATTTTTTAAAGCAATTTTTGTTAATGTAAGCTTGTTTCTAAATTAAAAGTTTAACTAACTTAACCACTAATTGTATTTTAAAGAGATGCCTTAAGCTTCAACTTTATTTTTAACATATATAAAAGGTATGTATGGTTAGTTACTACAGTGGATTAAAGATATAGTTAAATTATTGTTAGTGAAGTATCATTTCTCTATAGTATAATTGGAAGACTTTCATAGCTTGACATAACTGTTTAAAGTCCCATTATTTTATTATAAGCATTATTATGAGAGATGATTATAAGTTCCTGTCATTTCTCACTCAATACCCCACTGTTCCCATCTCATGCTAAAAGATATTTAGAGTTCTTTTTCTTTAGCTAAAGGCTTTTTATTATTCTCATTTTTCATTTTTTCCTCTAGGGAAGTGAGAAAGGAATGTTCTCATTTTTATTTAAGCTAGATTCTGATGAATTATGATGTTAATGAGATAATAGTACCTTTTAGATACCCATAGCAAAAGTATCATCTTTGAAATGAGGAAATATTTTCCAGAATGTACTTTGAATCAATTTTTTAAAAATGCTAAGGAGTATATATCCAAATCTTCTAATAATTTTGGCTTCGAAATATGTATATTTGAAAACTGTGAATCACTTTTTTTTTTTTTTTCAAATTGTTTGTTAATGTTAGTGCAAATGGAGACATTTATTTTTCCCTTCTCTTGTGTTCCTATTTTAGTTTGGGTTCTCCCAGAAGCAGATGTTGAGACACAGATTCAAGTTCAGTTTATTTGAAAGGTGATCCCAAGAAACACCAGTAGGGAGGAGACAGAGAAGGGAATTCGGCCAATTTGGCCAAAAATCTAATAATCCGATCAAAAAATGGACAGAAGGTTTGAACAGACATTTCTTAAGACATACAAATGGCAAACAGGCATATAAAAAGGTGCTCAACATCACTGATCATCAGAGAAATGCAAGTCAAAACCACAGTGAGATATCATCTTACCCAGCTATGGTTTATATTCACAGGGCATTATCAAGCACTGTGGCCCACTGGAGCTTTAGCCCACACAATAACTCTGGAGCTAGAGCAGAACTCAAGTTTCAGAACTCTTATCTGAGGGGCTGGGAAGTTTGGGTATTTATACACCAGTGGCCTTAGTCACTGGATGAGGGCTGTTGATGGGAAGGAGCATGAATTCCCTAGGACTTCTAGTCTACCATGTACTTGGCATTGCTGGCTTCAGCCACCAGGGAACATCCTTATTTATTTATTTATATATATATATTTTTTAATTTGTAATTTTCGTGGGTACATAGTAGGTGTATATATTTTTGGAGTACATGAGATATTTTGATACAGCATGCAATGTGAAATAATCACATCGTGAAGAATGGGGTATTCATTCCCTCAACCTTTTATCTTTTGAATTACTAACAAAAATGTACAATTAAGTTATTATTGACTACAGTCACCATGTTGTGCTGCTATCAAATGGTAGGTCTTAATCATTTTTTGTATTTCTTTTTTTTTGTACCCATTAACCATCCCTACCTCCCTCCCAGTCCCCCACTACCCTTCCTAGCCTCTAGTGACCATCCTTCTGCTGTCTGTCCATGAGTTCAATTGTTTTGAGTTTTAGAGCCCACAAGTAAGAGAACACACAATGTTTGTCTTATATGCCTGGCTTATTTCACTTAATATATGATCTCCAGTTCCATCCATGTTGTTGTGAATGACTGGATCTCATTCTTTTTTATGGCTGAATAGAACTCCATTGTGTACATGTACCACATTTTCTTTATCCATTCATCTGTTGATGGACACTTAGGTTGCTACCAAATCTTAGCTATTGTAAACAGTGCTGCAGCAAACATAAGAGTGCAGATATCTCTTAGATATATTGATTTCCTTTATTTTGAGTGTATACCTGGCAGTGGGATTGCTGGATCAAATGGTAGCTCAATTTTTAATTTTTTGAGAAAGCTCCAAACTGTTCTCCATAGTGGTTGTACTAATTTACATTCCCACCAACAGTATACAAGGGTTTCCTTTTCTCCACATCTTTGCCAGCATTTGTTATTGCCTGTCTTTTGGATATATGCCATTTTAACTGAGGTGAGATAATATCTCATTGTAGTTTTGATTTGCATTTCTCTGATGATCAGTGATGTTGAGCACCTTTTCATATGCCTGTTTGACATTTGTCTGTCCTTTGAGAAATGTCTGTACACATATTCTGCCCATTTTTGATTAGATTATTAGATTTTTTCCTGTAGAGTTGTTTAGGCTCCTTATATATTCTGATTATTAATCCCTTGTCAGATGGGTAGTTTGCAAATATTTTCTCCCATTCTGTGGGTTATCTCTTCACTTTGATTGTATTTGATTCTGCTTACAAAGCAGAAGCTTTTTAAGTTGATGTGATCCCATTTGTCCATTTTTGCTTTTGTTGTCTGTGCTTGTAGGGTATTGCTCAAGAAATTTTTGCCCAGATTTATGTCCTTGAGATTTACTCTAATGTTTTCTTGTGGTAGTTTCATAGTTTGAGGTCTTAGATTTAAGTCTTTAATCCATTTTGATGTGATTTTTGCATATGGCAAGAGATAGGGGGTCTAGTTTTCATTTTTCTACATATAGGTATCCAGTTTTCCTAGCACCATTTATTCAAGAGACTGTCCTCAGTATATATTCTTGGCACCTTTGTTGAAAATGAGTTCACTGTAGATGTGTGGATTTGTTTCTGGATTCTCCATTGTGTTGCATTGGTCACTGTGTCTGCTTTTATGCCCATACCATGCTGTTTTAGTTGTTATAGCTCTATAGTATAATTTGATGTCAGGTAATGTGATTCTTCCGGTTTTGTCCTTTTTGCTTAGGATAGCTTTGGCTGTTCTGGCTCTTTTGTGGTTCTGTATAAATTTTAGGATTGTTTTTTCTATTTCTGTGAAGAACATTATTGCTATTTCGATAGGGATTACATTGAATCGGTAGATTGCTTTGGGTAGTATGGACATTTTAACAATATCAATTCTTCCAATCCATGAACATGGAATATCTTCCAATTTTTTGGTGTCCTCTTTAATTTCTTTCATCAGTGTTTTATAGTTTTTATTATAGAGATCTTTCACTTCTTTGGTTATTTCCTAGGCATTTAATTTCATGGGTGGCTATTATAAAGGGGATTACTTTTTAATTTCTTTTCACATTGTTCACTGTTGGCATATAGAAATGCTACTTATTTTCGTATGTTGATTTTGTATCTGCAACTTTACTGAATTTATCTATCGGTTCTAATATTAATAGTTTTCTCATGGAGTCCTTTGGTTTTTCCAAATGTAAGATTACATCATCTCCAAATAAGGATAATTTGACTTCTTCCTTTCCAACTTGGATGTCCTTTATATATTTTTCTAGTCCAACTGCTCTAGCTAGGACTTCCAGTACTATGTTGAATAACAGTGGTGAAAGTCAGCATCTTTGTCATGTTCCAGATCTTAGAGGAAAGGTTTTCAGTTTTTCCCCATTCAGTATAATGCTGGCTTAGGGGCTGTTGAGGTATGTTCCTGCTATACCCAGTTTTTTGAAGGTTTTTTATCATGAAGTGATATTTAATTTTATAAAATGCTTTTTCAGCATTAACTGAAAGGAATATGTGGTTTTTATCCTTTATTCTGTTGATATGATGTATCACATTCATTGATTTGTGTGTGTTGAACCATCCTTGCATCCCAGGGATAAATCCCACTTGGTCATGATGGATCTTTCTAATGCAAGCTTGTCCGATCTGCGGCCCATGGGCCACATGTGGCCCAGGATGGCTTTGAATGTGGCCCAACACAAATTTGTAAACTTTCTAAAACATGAGTTTTTTTTGCATTTTTTTTTTTTTTTTTTTTTTTTTTTAGCTCATCAGCTATTGTTAATGTTAGTGTATTTTATGTGTGGCCCAAGATAATTCTTCTCCTTCCAATTTGGCCCAGGGAAGCCAAAAGATTGAACACCCTTGTTCTAATGTATCATTGAATTCTGTTTGCTAGTATTTTGTAGAGAATTTTTGCATCAGTATTCATCAGAGATAATTGGCCTGTAGCCACCTTCTTCTTCTTCCTTCTTCTCCTTCTCCTTCTCCTTCTCCTTCTTCTTCTTTTTGATGTGCCTTTGTCTAGTTTTGATATCAGAGTAATACTGGCCTCATAGAAAGAGTTTGGAAGTATTCCCTCCTCTTCTATTTTTCAGAATAGTTTGAGAAGGATTGGTATTATGTCATCTTTAAATATTTCTAATAGTAGAAATATAATTTAACTTCTTTAAATATTCTAATAGTAGAATTCGGTAGTGAACCCATCCAATCCTGGGCTTTTCTTTAGTGGGAGACTTTTTATTACAGCTTCTGTCTCATTTCTTGTTATAGGTCTGTTTAGGTTTTGGATTTCTTTCTGGTTCTATGTTGGTAGGTTGTATGTGTCTAGGAATTTGTCCATTTCTTCTAGATCTTCCAATTTATTGGTATCTAGTTACTCATTGTAGCCACTTATGATTTTTAGAATTTCTGCAGTATCATTTGTAATGTTTCCTTTATCATTTTTTATTTATTTGTATCTTTCTCTGTTTTTCTTAGTCTGGCTAAAGGTTTATCAGTTTTAACTTAAAAAAAAAACAAAACTTTTTGTTTCATTGATCTTTTGTATTTTTTTTTTCCATTTCATTTATTTCTGCTCTGATCTTTATTATTTCTTTTCTTCTACTAATTTTGGGTTTGGTTTGCTCTTGCTTTTCTAGTTCTTTAAGATGCATTGTTAGATGGTTTATTTGAAGTTTTTCTTCATTTTTGATGTAGGCACAAAGTCCTTGGGCAAAGAGATGCATTTGGAATGTGCTTCACAGTGGTATGGTCAGAGGAGATATGGGCAAGGCACTGCTAGCTTAGCTGTAATTCCCATCGCAATATTTGCCTTAGATTTCATTTTCTTTAAGCAAAGCAACAAAGTAAGCCTGATGAAAAGGTAGAAAAGCACTTAATTCCAGGAGATAATTTTTAAAATATAGTAGATTAGAGGTATAAATTGATGTAGTTGATGTGTACTTTCTTTGTGAGTAAAGTTTCTGCAACCTCTTAGGGTAGTTGATGGATTAGCCTGTTTTAGGTATTTTCAGTAAATACAAATGACTGCTGACTAAATACTGAATGAACCTTGTAGGTTTGTGTTTGTGTTACAGTATGAATTAATCTCTTCTTGTTTCTAATTTAATTCTGATCTACTGAATGAGAGATGATTTCTGCATGGTCTCCTCAGCACAGAGTGACTACAACACTTGGGGAAGATGTGGCAAATTTAGTTGGTTGCTAGTTGGCAGAATCCCACATTTGTATAGGTACCATATAATCATATACTTCAGGAAAAGTTGACCAATCTTGATTAGCTTAAGCTTATTTTGGTGATTTCTTTCCTCTTGCTAGTGGTTGGTTTAGGAGCATGCATATCGCAGTTCTGGACAATGAGATGTGAGAGGAGATTTGCTGGAGGGAGAGATTCTGAGAAGACTTTCCGAGCCTTAAGAAGAGGCAGAAGAAAACAAAATTAGCTGGGCGTGGTGGCACATGCCTGTAACTCCAGCTACTAGGGAGACTGAGGCAGGAGAATCGCTTGAACCTGGGAGGCGGAGGTGGCGGTGAGCCGAGATTGCGCCATTGCACTCTAGCCTGGCCCACAAGAGCGAAACTCCATCTCAAAAAAAAAAAAAAAAAAAAAAAAAGAAGAGGCAGAAGAAAGCGTGTTATTATGTGAGAATGGGATACCTGCAGCTACCTGAAAGATCAGATGGAATAAACTGGGGAAAGAACCAACACCCTGAGATCGCAGAGAAGAAAGTTGGAAAGCTTCTGGGACCTTGATGCTATTCCTGACCCACTCAGTTTGCCCACTCTGGAAGTGCCTGTTTCCTGTTTCCTGTTATTTTGTTTCCTGTTATTTTGAGATAAAAAATTCCTTTTTGTTTTTCTTTTTTTTGAGACAGAGTCTCGCTCTGTCGCCGAGGCTGGAGTGCAGTGGTGCGGTCTTGGCTCACTGCAAGCTCCGCCTCCCGGGTTCATGCCATTCTCCTGCCTCAGCCTCCCCAGTAGCTGGGACTACAGGCGCTCGCCACCACGTCTGGCTAATTTTTTGTATTTTTAGTAGAGATGGGGTTTCACCGTGTTAGTCAGGATAGTCTCATCTCCTGAACTCATGATCCACCCGCCTCGGCCTCCCAAAGTGCTGGGATTACAGGCATGAGGCACCGTGCCCAGCCAAAAATTCCATTTTTTTTTAAGGGTATTTCTGTTAGTTTCAGCTGAAAGCATCCTAAGCTACAGATTCAACAGAAAAGGAGGGAAATTTTCTTGTTTCAAATGAAATTTTATAATTGATTTAAAGTCCTGTGGGTTTTGGGTGAACCTAATTTATTGCTATTCATTTGAATACAGAAACAGATGAAAGGACAAGACTTTTGTATGGGATATGGTCGCAAGTCTCACTGAATAAATAAAGTCTCATTCCTGATTATGCTTGTTATTGAGTTCTTGTCCATATCAGGTCGTTAAATTATTTTAGTGCCCAGGTGTATAGTTTATAAAACCAAAGAGTAGAGGTATGTGGGAATTGTCTGATTGCCATTATTCTTTGAGAACTATTAACAAGTGATTCAGGAATATTGGCTTTTTAATTAACTTGAAGTAAGTTTCTTAGGATGCTCTGCTTTTAGTTACTCTGAATATTTTTAGCAAGTACCTGGTAATCTGGGGGACTGTGGCCCAAAGTAGTTCAATTGAATTTGAAAAGGATCAGGACTGGCTATGAAGTGAGGCTGAGTGGGTACTTGTATATGGGGATACATTACTTTCCTTTGTGCATATTTCTCTCTAATTAAGTTCCAAAGCCAATAAGTCAATTGTATTCATTATCCTGGGGGTATCATCTTAACTCTGCCATTTTTCCATATTAATGTGTTAAATATAAAGGTTGTAAAATCCATTTCAGATGCTCCTGGTTTGGGAAGTATAAGGTTACAGATTCAATGGCATTTAAATTTCTTTCCCTCTCTCTCTCTCTCTTTTTTTTTTTTTGAGATAGGGTCTTGCTCTGTCACCCAGGCTGGAATGCAGTGGCATGCTCACTGCAGTCTTGACTTCCCCGGCTCAAATAATCCTTCCCACCTCTGCCTTTCTAGTAGCTGGAACTGCAGGTGTAGGCCATCCCTCCCTGTTAATTTTTGTATTTTTTGTAGAGACAGGGTTTCGCTGTATTGCCCAGGCTGATAGATTTCTTTATTTTTAAAATAGAAATGGTGGGGAAATGTACCATCCGGGTCACTGAAAAGCTGGAGCAAAGATGTTTGGAACTCAGGGACATGGACTCTACTTTGCATCCCTGGTGGGGTGGGGGTATGTCCTTACTGATGTAGACTTTAAGAACCAGGAAAGCCTGATGTGTGTGTATAAATATGGCTTTAAAAAAGAAGATAGAGATTGTTTATCTTTAATACCAGTAATACAAGGCCCAAGTCTCAAAGGACTCTAGGATAATAAGAAATGAATCCTCAGGCTGGCGTGGTGGCTCATGCCTGTAATCTCAGCACTTTGGGAGGCCGAAGTGGGCAGATCACTTGAGATCAGGAGTTAGAGACCAGCCTGGCCAAGATGGTGAAACCCCGTCTCTATTAAAAATACAAAAATTAGCCATCATGAGGACACACGCTTGTAATCCCAGCTACTCGGGAGGCTGAGGTAGAAGGATTGCTTGAACTTGGGAGGTGGAGGCTGCAGTGAGCCAAGATCATACCACTGCACTCCAGCCTGGGCAACAAAGTGAGACTGTAACAAAACAGAAAAAAAAGACCTCAGTCTGTGTGAAGGGGTGTGTGTGTGTGTGTGTGTGTGTGTGTGTTGTAGGGGGTGGGTGTGCATTCTTTTCCTACCTTCTAGTTTTATAGGAGAAACACTCACTGGGTCTTGGAAAGACAACTTTTCCTATATTTAAGGTACAGTATTATGCTGACTAGTAAAAGAATCTTGATTCTTTGATAATGGGCCAAAGTCAAGTACAAGAAGAATAGGAAAGCTATTATTACAGGTTTTAATTTTGAAAAGTTTTATGCCTCTTTTTCTATTTTTTTGTTATATTTTTATATTACTATCACTTCTGCCCCTTATTTGGTACTGATGCCTCATATCAAGGATATGACATATACCATAGATATATCATCAAGAGTAAGATATAACATCAGGGAAGTTATATCATCTGTTCTTAGGTTCTCTCTATACTCCCATAGTTATTTTATTTAACTGATTCAATAAATTAATTGATCACCACTGGTATGTCAGACACTTCGCCATGCCTAGGGGCGTAGCAGTGAACAAAATGGGCAAAGTCTGCTCTCATGGAGCTTGCATTTTAATGAGGAAAGACGGACAATAAGCAGACATTTGGTAAGTTTGGTGGTGAAATGTACTAAGAAGAAAAATAAAGTAGATGGTAGAATAATAGAGGAGGATGGAGAGGAAGTGTATATCCCTGCTTCTTTACATAGGATGATGGTTAGGGAAGATTTTCTCATTAAGTTGACATTTAGACTGAGACTTGAATGGAATTTCTTTACTCCACTCCAACCATACTGACCTCCTTGCCATTCCTTGTGTATTTACAGCACAAACTTTGTCTAATTTATCCCTTTGCCTAGAATTCTCTTCTGAGAGATAGTCACAATTTAAATAAGTAGGGAAAAGGATTGGGAGTTATCAGTTGTGTTACCAGGCAAATGGAATTCCCTCTTCTCTTAGAGGTGCAGAGGTTGGGTCTGGCAGCCATTGAATTGTGTAGAATTATGGTTTCTTTAGTGAATCACTTCTCAAATAACATGCATAATTTGTTTAAATATACATGATGTTTAGGATAATTTTTTTGGAAGACTTAATCTCACCTGTTATTTTTGCCCCATTTGTTACTTTACAAAAATTAACGTGGATTATCTAACAAAAAACTAAGCTGTCTTGGTCAGTTTGGGCTGCTATGACAGAATACTATAGACTAGATGGCTAAAACAAAACAAATTTATTTCTAAAAATTCTGGAGGCTGGGAAGTCCAAGATCAAGGCTTCTGATGTCTGGTGAGGGCATGCTTCCTGGTTTGCAGATGGCTGTCTTTCATTGTGTCTTCACATGCTTGTGTCTTTTCTTGCACGGGCATTAATCCCATTAATAATTACTTCCCAAAGGCCTCATCCCCAGATACCATCACACTGGGGATTTAAACTTCAACATATGAATTTGAGGGGATGCAAACATTCAGTCCCAGAGCATAAGTTATAATATTTTGTCAGTTGACCTAATAAAACATGATATCCTGAGTAACAGCATAGAAGTAATCACATTACTTTTAACACAAATAAAAGCTTGGAAAGCTTTTTGGTAAGCTGAAGATGAATAACAGTTTTATTCTAAAGCAATTTTTAAAACAACAATAGTCTACTGTTTACACATCTCTCTGAAAACTATACATTTATTGACTTTATCTAGAACGGCAGTAACTATGTATCTCTTTATTAATCTTTCTCCTAAACATACTGAAAATATTTTGCAGTACACCCTCAGGATTGATTAGGTTTGTAAAGAAAAGGCAGCTGTGAATGAAATGCTGAATTGCATCCCCCACTGGATCAACTCTAAAATAATTATGCAAAAAATAAGAATAACCCCATTTTTGCTGAACATCTGAATTTTATCATTGCAAAAGAACTGAATGGTTCAATACCACATTCTCATGGAGATGTCTTACTGGGACCACAGTAGCTGGGTGTACTATTGTTGAAAAGGAGAATTTCTATTTGTATGTAGGTTACTCTGTGCCTAAAATGGATCATTTCTACCATTGTATTTTATCTTCCTTGTTTTCTACCTCATCTTTTATTTATACTTCATAGATAGTGATATTTGGAGCATATTTGGCTATTAGCCAATTAGTGATTATCTTTTATAATGGTTTTCAAGGATAACAGAGATAAATTCCGAAATATTACTAAAACATCATTCCCAATAGCAACTATAACCTTTCTCGCGCATGCTTTTTCTGGAACTACACAACAGACCAAATGAGATTTCACCTTTTTTTTTTTTTAAGCTAACTGTGCCCTCCAGTGGAGAAAACACAGGGCAGTGAAATAGCTCAGGTAAGAAGGAGCAGAGAGGAGAGGATGTAACACAGCCAGGTAAAGTTCAAGCTGCGTAGCTTTTTTCTACATAAAAGAAAGAAGTTGTTTTCACCCCTCATAAACAAAATTTTTTTTTGTTTCGAGACAGAGTCTCGCTCTGTCACCCAGGCTGGAGCGCAGTGGTGCAATCTTGGCTCACTGCAACCTCTGCCTCCCAGGTTCAAGTGATTCTTCTGTCTCAGCCTCCCGAGTAGCTGGGATTACAGGCACGTGCCACCACACCCAGCTAAGTTTTGTATTTTTAGTAGAGACGGGGTTTTGCCATGTTGGCCAGGCTGGTTGCAAACTCCTGACCTCAGGTGATCCGCCTGCTTTGGCCTCCCAAAGTACTGGGATTACAGGTGTGAGCCACTGCACCTGGCCCATGAGCAAGACTATTATGCATAAGTCCTACTCTTTATGAGTTTGTTGATGAATCAAAGAAGGATATATTATCAGTTCTCTGACTTAATGTCTTTGATGCAATGCTTTTCAGCCTTTTGTCCCCTCTGGTAGGATGTATTCAGTTTTTGAAACATTAGGCAAGTCTAATAGGATGTGAGTAATTGGATTTTTTTTCTCCCCTAGAATGAACTCAAACAATAACTTTAAATTTAAAATTTTTTTTGAACAGACTAAAGAAAACCTTAAATTAAGTGGATATAAACAAGAAATGTTTTGCTGCTACTTGTATATTCAAAGCACTCAGAAAACTGTGAATTGACGATGACTCCCCGCTTTTTTGAATAGAAAAGGGAAAGAGTTGGCCTGACCTCTGTGGCTTGGGCTGAAACTGATCTCTTGGTGAACACTGGGCTTCATCATTGTGAATGGTGACTATGTGTGACTGAGCACCTGAGAGAGTTACAGAGGCACATGTTCAGAACGTGTGCAACTCTGGGCTGGGGAATGGAGCCAGGGTTAGGGGATGCTAGACTGCCTGTGTTTCTGCCCTTCTAGGGAGGGAGAACTAGATCACTCAGTTGAAGCTAAAATGTTAAAGGAGGCTTGATGGTTTCATGTTGGTGGAAATTGGGAGATACATTTCCCTAAAAGAATATAGCGGGTGATAGTTGAGAAACAGTAAACAGACGCTTTCTTTTTCTTAACTCTTACAAAAACCTGAGCCAACTATCCTTACAATGAGTTGTCATTTGAAGTTTTCTACATACTCAAAAAATATGTTTCCTTCTTTATCTTATTTTAATGGAGCATATCTTCTGCAAACCTTTTTACAGTTAGAGTGATTATTAAAATTTAGGCACATTTGGGACAATTAGACATAAAAATACTTGACTTATAGGTTTTAAAGCAGGGATCCTTGCATGGTAGACTTTCAAAATGGTAGTATCTTTTACTTGAACATCTTTTGCAAAATAACATAAATATCTCAGAGACACTGCCAGAGTGAACTCACTTTTAGAAAAAGCAGGATATGTGAACTTTTAGCGATCAATTTTGAAATTCTTGAGGGGAAATGATATGCGATTTAAGTTCCTTAAAAATAATTCATCTATATTTTATTTTTATTTTAAATAATGAATTATTGTGTTTTAAGATCTGATTCATTCTGAACTATAACTGACTCTAGAGGGTGCTAATGAGCACTGAAGACTTCCTAAAGATTTATATTGAAGACGATTTTTATTAAAATGAAGTTTCTTTGGGGTTTTAATCTAGTATTTGGAAATGAACCATATTTTGCCCTCCCAAGAGAGCCTAGAGCAAAAATACTTAGTTGTCAGGGTTTTTTGTTTTTTGTTTTTTATTTGAGACAGTCTTGCTCTGTTGCCCAGACTTGAGTGCAATGGCACGATCTCAGCTCCCTGCAACCTCCGCCTCTTGGGTTCAAGTGATTCTCCTGCCTCAGCCTCCCGAATAGGTAGGACTACAGGTGCATGTGCCACCATGCCTGGCTAATTTTTGTATTTTTAGTAGAGACAGGATTTCACTGTGTTGGCCAGCCTGGTCTTGAACTCCTGACCTCAAGTGATCAACCCACCTTAGCCTCCCAAAGTGCTGGGATTACAGGCATGAGCCACCGGACTAGTTGTCATTCTTTTTAAAGAAGATAAATAATTTACCATTGTTCTTAGAAACTCTTTGAAAATTTCGTTGAATTTGTGGGATTTCTGTAAACTACCTTTAAATCATGCTTTTGAAAGCTTGTTTAATATTTCAAAAGAAAAGAACCTACTTCATGCATATAAATATAAATCTTAGTACTGGATGAGTGTATCATTTTATAAATTTAGTTACGTTTGCACAGATATTTATTTTATCTTTAGAAAGAAGCTATTCAAAAAGCACATTCTAAAGTTAGGTTTTACAGAACTAACATTCAGGTATTAGAATAATGTATGCTTCCTATATTTTTAGCAGATAGAGTACTTTAAAAACTATAGTGTGTTTTTTTGTTTGGTTGGTTGTTTTTTTGTTTTTGTTTTTTTTTGTTTTTTTTTTTTTGAGACAGGATCTTGCTCTGTTGCCCAGGCTGGAGTGCAGTGGTATGATCACGGCTTACTGTAGCATCAACCTCCCGGGCTTAAGTGATTCTCCCACCTCAGCCTCCCAAATAGCTGTGGCTACACATGTGTACTACCACACCTGACTAATTTTTGCATTTTTAGTAGAGCTGGGTTTTTGCCTTGTTACCCAGGCTGGTCTCAAACTCCTGGGCACAAGTGATTTGCACACCTTAGCCTCCCAAAGTGCTAGGATTACAGGCATGAGCCACCATGCCTGGCTTACAGTGTGATGTATTAATTTGAAGAAAATTTTCAGACTTTTCAAATGGGAAAGCTTTTAGAAAATTGCTGTCTTAACCCAAACTTCAAAGATGGTGATGATAAAGACATACATTGTAAAGCAAAAATAAAATTTGAAGGGCCCCCAGCCCCCTGCAGCCATCTGAATGGACTTCCTCATTAGCAAGGGCATTCTAAAATTTAACCTGAAAGACTGACTCAGGCCATGAAGTAGGGGTTGGACATGCCTCATTAAAACCCTCCAGCATTAACATCAACACAGACCTTAAGTCTGATAAGAAACATTTACAATCTATTTTCTCTGAAGTCTGCTACTTGGAGGCTTCATCTATATGATAAAACCTTGGTCTTGGCCTGGCTCGGTGGCTCATGCCTCTAATCCCAGCACTTTGGGAGGCTGAGGCAGGCGGATCACGAGGTCAGGAGCTCAAGACCATCCTGGCCAACACGGTGAAACCCCGTCTCTACTAAAAATACAAAAATTAGCTGGGCGTGGTGGCGTGCACCTGTAGTCCCAGCTACTCAGGAGGCTGGGGCAGGAGAATTGCTTGAACCCAGGAGGCAGAGGTTGCAGTGAGCTGAGATGGTGCCACTGCATTCCAGCCTGGCGACACAGTGAGACTCCGTCTCAAAAAATTAAAGAAAAAAAACACCAAAAAACCTTGGTCTCCACAACCCCTTATCTTAATCCAGACATTTTTTTCTACTGATAATAACTCTTTCAACCAATTGCCGATCACAATATGTTTAAATCTAACTATGACCTAGAAGCCCCTCGCCCACACTGAGTTGTCCTGTCCTTCCAGATCTAACCAATGTAAATCTTACATGTACTGATTGGTGTATATGTCTTCCCTAAGATGTATAAAAGCAAGCTGTACCCCAACTATTTTGGGGTACAGCTTCTGAGGCTGTCTCACGGGTGCGTCCTTAACTTTGGCAAAATTAATTTTCTAAATTGACTGAGACCTCTCAGATTTTGAGTTCACCGCGTTAACAAATGGTCTGTATTATAGTGAGAAAACTTTGATAAACAAAGTGAATTATCCTTAATTGGAGTATTAGTCACTTCAAAGAATGAATGTTAATGTAAACTTTCACATGATGTCAGCCTTTGAAAAACTGATGTCTTTCCAGACTACCCCTTTGTTTAACATTTCTTCAGAAATATCACACTGTTTTCATTACTGCAGGCAGAGAATCATATTAGAAATCATATTAGAAAAATTATCTCAGTAATTTGATATGAAACCTATGTTTTACTCATTGAAGGCACTGTTATCCAGCAGAACTTTTTATGATGATGGAAATACTCTGTATCTACACTGTACAATTTGGTAGTCACCAGCTATTGAGAGCTTGAAATGTGGCCAGTGTGACTGATGAACTGAATTTTTAATTTTGTTTCATTTTAATTAAAAATTAAATTAATAGCAACATGTATCTAGTGGCTACCATGTTGGACTGCATTGATTTTACGTCCTCCTGCTAGGTGATAGAAGTATCGGGGATTGAATTATGACTCTGATGGTGCATATGTGTATCTGTTTAGTCCTTTGAACTTCTATAATCCTGCCTGAGATACTATAACATGCAAGCACCTTGTTTTCAAATAGCCACATTTATGTGAAAAGAAGAGGAATTGTGTTCTGAAAATTAAGTTAAGTTTAGGTTAAACCTGAAACTTAACTTAATTTTAAAAATCCTCTGACTTTTTAACAAACCCATAGATTAAATTGCATTTGCCCTTTGGATGTGTCTCAAACCCTGAAGGTTTTCTTCTGTGCTTTTGAGTTAAAATGCAGATAGCATACAACAGGTGATTGCAAAATGGAGGGACTGATGAAAACAAAACAAGAGCAACCACAAACCAGAACTTATATCTACTGCATACGAATTTTATTTGAAAGTTGGTATGCTTTTCTGTGTCCTTAAGTATAGCAAGTCTTCCTACTTTGAGGATAAATTTGGGTATTATAAAGAGGCAATTTGTGCTTATGTCTGGTAAATAATGATAAAATACTTGAGTAATGCTTTATAATTTGCCAGGCAGTTGCAATTTCATCTTCTCCTTGGAATATTAGCCCCATTCTACAGACAAGAGAACGATGATTTAATCAAGGTTTTAAGGCTCATTCATTTCGCAAACACTTATTGATCACTTACTATTGATTACCTTACTATTCATGTAGATTTCTATGTTAGGAATGAAAGAACAGTTCCTCCCCTGGAGGAATTAACAATCTAATTGGGACAGTTAAACAAAGAAACAATAAATTATACTGTACTCAATAAGATTATATATATACATATGCATAGGATGCAGTGGAAGAAGAAAGAGGAACATCTGGCATGGTGGTGAGACCTGAGGGAGTCAGGAGTTTCCCAGGTGAAGGAGGCAGGGGAAGGGTGCCCCAGAAGAGGATATGTCAGGAGTAAAGGTGAGAAAGTGCTAGTGTTCTAAATCAGAATAAATTTAGTACATAGAAGGTACCTGAATATTCAGGTGCACAAAATTTGCTAGTGGTCTTATATCATTTTGACCTTGCTTTTTTTCTAGCTCAGTCTGAAGGAAGGCTGGGCTAAAAATAGCTCCTGGTACAGTGATAAAGCATCCAAGTAATGATTTCAAGGAGAAAGTTAAGACTAGATTTAGTTATTTGGCAAACACTAACTTACAATATTGATGTGCTAATAAGAAATCATGTTACTTATTAAAGCAGATCCTTAGAGGCCTGTTTTTGTTCCTCTTACTGGAATATCAATTCCATAAGGACTTTAATTCACTGTTTTCCCAGGGCCTAGAACAGTACCTGACATATATTAGAAGCTCAGTAAATATTTGGTGTATGAAGGAATGAATCCTAGGCTGTTATCCTAAAAGTCACTGTGAATGCTTACACCATATTAGAAATGTGTTTTTTAAAAATTCAAGAATTCACACATTTCCATTATTCAGATTAGCCTTTTCTCCAGTGTCTTAGATACATACTGCTATATAACGAACTATCCTAAAACTTAGTGATTAAAAAAAAATTATTGCTTATGATTTTGTGGATCTGGAGTTTAGGCAGGGCTTATTGGAGACAACCTTTTTCTATTCCACATGGTACTGGCTGGGGTAGAGGGTTCATGATGGCCTCACCTCCATGTCTGGGGCCTTGATACTAGTTGTTACCTAGGAAGCCTCAGTTTTCTTCCATGTGATCTCTCATTATTCACTAGACTAGGTTGAGCTTCCTTACATGGTACTGAGATTGTTCCAAGGTGAAAACAGAAGTTGTAAGATATCTTAAGCCCTTGATCTGAAAGTCATACACTGTCAGTTCTGCCACATTCTTTTTTTTTTTTTTTTTTTCCGAGACAGAGTCTTGCTCTGTCGTCCAGGCTGGAGTGCAATGGCACCATGTTGGCTCACTGCAACCTCTGCTTCCTGGGTTTAAGCAATTCTCATACCTCAGCCTCCCAAGAAGCTGGGATTATAGGCATGTGCCACCACACCCAGCTCATTTTTGTATTTTAAGTAGAGATGGAATTTCGCCGTGTTGCTCAGGCTGGTCTCAAACTCCTGGCTTCAAGCAATCCGCCCACCTTGGCCTCCCGAAGTGTTGGGATTACAGGCATGAGCCACTGCACCCAGCCAGTTCTACCAAATTATGTTGGTCAAAGCAAGCCACAGGACCAGCTCAGATTTAAGTGGAAGGGAAAATATTCTACCTTTTGATGGGAGAATGTCAAGTTCCTATAGCAAAGTGGCATGAGATAGAAGGTATTGTTGTAGCTATCTTTGGAAATAGTCTGCTACAGTCTGCCCTCTGAACATAACAATTCACATTTCTTCCACATGCAGAATATACCTACTCCTCTCTTAGAAGTCTTATCTCATTATGGCATCGACCTGGAGTCCAGTATCTTTTCATCTAACTAAAGTCCAGATGCGTATGAGATCTCTTAGGCACAGCTGCTCCAGTACAGCTTCGTTAGATGTAGAAATCTGTGAATGAAAAGATAAGTTTCCTGCCTCTGTCTCACATCCCCCATCCAACATACAGTGGTGAGACAGGGGCAAGAAAACTGTAGTAGTCGCTCCCATTTAAAAAGAGGAAGAATTGGAAGCACTGTTCCATAGCAATTTTGAAATTCATCTGAGCACATGTTACTAAGTCTCTTACCCCATGTATCAAAAATATACCTTGAATAGCCTTTTCACAAGATGGCGCCGAAAGCAAAGAAGGAAGCTCCTGCCCCTCATAAAGCCGAAGCCAAAGCAAAGGCTAAGCCAAAAAGGCAGTGTTGAAAGGTGTTCACAGCCACAAAAAAAAAGAAGACCCGCACCCACCTTCCGGCGGCCCCTTCCGGCGGCCCAAGACACCCACCTTCCGGCGGCCCAAGACACCGTGACTCCGAAGGCAGCTCACGTGTCTTCGGAAGAGCGCCCCCGGGAGAAACAAGCTTGACCACTCTGCTATCATCAAGTTTCCGCTGACCACTGAGTCTGCCATGGAGAAGATAGACGACAACAACACGCTTGTGTTCATTGTGGATGTTAAAGCCAACAAGCACCAGATCAAACAGGCTGTGAAGAAGCTCTATGACATGGATGTGGCCAAGGTCAACACCCTGATTCAGCCTGATGGAGAGAAGAAGGCATATGTTGGACTGGCTCCTGATTACAGTGCTGTGGATGTTGCCAACAAAACTGGGATCATCTAAATGGAGTCTAGCTGGCTAATTCTAAATATATGTATATCTTTTCACCATATACATGCCTCTGTCAATTTCTGGTTGGGCTGGGAGGCCATACACAGGCATTGACATTGTGACAGGGCTTGGTCAAGACTCCTGTTTTACTTATCCTTTTGGAACATTCACCTTGCCACTCCACTGTGTTTGATCACTCCAGAGATCTATGTGACTAGAGTTAGTGTTGTAGGAAAACCAGAACTCAGAACCTGCCTCCATGGTTGAGGGTAACAAGAAGCTTTACAAGAGCCCCATCTTTTATCCCTGGAAGACAACCAATGCCCAGAGTTTGAAGGGTATTAGCCTCCATTTCGGGGAGTGTGGGTTGGCTGGCTTTCAGGTAGCATTTTGTCCTTATATACCCACCTACTACGTCCAACCGGTCTGTCTGCTTCCCTCACTCCTTGCCCAATAAAGGACAAGGACTTCCAAAAAAAAAAAATATACACACACACACACACACACACACACACACACACACACACCTTGAATAGTGTCCAGTTCTGGTCCTTGAGAGTTGTTCCCTAGTACATTGTTTTGTAAGACTATTAACTCTACCCTTTGGGCTCTTGGCTTTCTCCTCCTTTTTTCTTTTTCATAAGAAATAGGTCATATTTGTAGCTGAGTAGCTTTTCAACCTGCTTCTTACCTATGTGAAGTTGGGAACCCACAGATATTTTATTTCTCCCATTTTGAACTGTTTCTTCCTCTTTTAGTCCAAACTGGTGGTACTTTTAGTACTATAGCTTTCTTTAAAACTTTGAGAGTTTTCTATGAATGTTGTTAGGGATTGATTCTATGTCCCAAAAGCCACATTCATAATCCCTTTCCAGGACAGAACTGTCTTTACTTTGGATCTGTCTATTGAAGAAAAGGTCATTAAGATTCTTAGAAGTTCCTTTGTATAGATGAGAAGGGTCTATATTTTCAAGGTCTCAGCAAAAGATCTTATGGACAAACCTCTGATTTGATATCTCCCCAGAGACCATTTTTAAATTCCAGATCTTTTGCCAGTTGTAGAGACTGTTTTGGGCCCTCTTTACTTCCTCTAAATTCTGCTTAAAAATTAAACAGGTCCTTCTTTAGTTTATTTCTCTCTTCCCCGTACTTTATCATATGCAGCTAAAAGAAGCCAATTGGCACTTACTTTCAGTGTTCTACCTGGAAATATCTTTAGCCAGTCGATAAGTTAATTAGGTAAATATTCTATCTTATGTAATTATTAAATTAGGTAAATATTATTGCAGACAACAGTCTTGCCAAACATTCCACCACTGTGTAACATGAGTCACTGTCTGTCCTGTATCTAAGAGCAATTTTCTCATGGCTCTTCTTGGCCTTTGCTAACAACTAACTTTCTACTTTTTCAGCCTCTGCCTGCCATCAGGTCCCAAAACCAATGCTGCATATTTTAGGTTGTTTGACACTTCCCTTAAGCAAGTCGGTCAAAGCAAGTCACATATCCAAGGAAGGGAAAATAGATTCCATCTCTTGATGGGAGGAATGGCAAATTCACATTGCAAAAGAGCATGTGGAATGGAATGACTTAACAGTCATCTTTAGAATAATCTATTGCACCTAGTAAGTTTAAACTTGGAAGATTTACTATAGGTGAGAAGTTAACAAGTGGTAGCCTGTGTATGTATCTGGCTCACAGATGTGGTATATTTGGCTTGGGTAGAGTTTTTTTTTTTTTTTTTTTTTTTTTTTGAGACAGAGTCTCGCTGTGTCACCCAGGCTGGAGTGCAGTGGCCGGATCTCAGCTCACTGCAAGCTCCGCCTCCCAGGTTTATGCCATTCTCCTGCCTCAGCCTCCCGAGTAGCTGGGACTACAGGCGCCCGCCACCTCACCCGGCTAGTTTTTTGTATTTTTTAGTAGAGACGGGGTTTCACCGTGTTAGCCAGGAGGGTCTCGATCTCCTGACCTCGTGATCCGCCCGTCTCGGCCTCCCAAAGTGCTGGGATTACAGGCTTGAGCCACCGCGCCCGGTCGGGTAGAGTTTTAATGAAAAAAAACAAAACAAAACATAATTTATCATCAAACAATTGGAAGATTTTATCTAGAAGGTTGTATATCAGGTCTCTCTTGAAAAATAGCAAGCTGTTTTTGTGTTGGGCCTTCATTTCCATATTAGCTGGAAATTGCCTGATTTACTCACTTTCATGACCTCCTGGCTCCTATAGGTATTTGAGTTTGCAGTTTTTGCTGCTGTAGATTATTAATTTATATGTTAGCTTTTTAAAGGAATATGGTGATGAGCAAGACAGTCATAGAGCTTACATTCAAGTAGGAGAAGATGGACAATAATACGAGATAAATAATGTAATTGCACATGGAAGTGGAATAAAGCAAGAGTCTGGGATAGAAAGTAACTAGTAAATGGGTGGTTGGGATGGGGATATTTTAGTTAGGGTGGTCAGGAAGGCCTCTCTGAAGACATGACATCGAGTGGCCTTAGTGTGAGAAGGAGCCAAACATGGGGTAAGAGTGTTCCAGGCATTCTGAGCATGGTGGCTGACGCCTGTAATCCCAGCACGTTTGGAGGCCGAGGTGGACAGATCACGAGGTCAGGAGATCGAGACCATCCTGGCTAACATGGTGAAACCCCATCTCTACTAAAAATACAAAAACATTAGCTGGGCATGGTGGCACATGCCTATAGTCCCAGCTACTCGGGAGGCTAAGCCGGGAGAATTGCTTGAACCTGGGAGGCAGAGGTTGCAGTGAGCCAAGATCGCACCACTGCACTCCAGCCTGGGTGACAGAGTGAGACTCCATCTCAAAAACCAAAAAGAATGTTCCAGGCAGAGGAAAAAGCAAGTGAAATGACCCATGGGTGGACCTGGGCTTGGGGTGTCTGAGGAAAGGCAAAGCCGAGAGTATAAGAGGAGAAAATGGTAGTAGAAGAGGGGTATGAATGAGGTCATGAAAGATCCTGTAGGACATAAAAAAACCTTGAGACCTTGTTCTGAGTAATGGGAAGTCATTGAAGCAATTAAACAGGGCTAAGGTTGTAACGTCAGTTACTTTTTGCAAAGATGTCTGTAGCTGCTGTGTGGTAAATAGACTAGTGGCAAAAGGTGGAAGTAGGATGTTGTTAAGGAGGCTTGCAGTCATCTAGGGGAAGTATAAATGAACCAGGGCATGGTACTTTTAGGAGTGAGAAGTGGTAATACGTGGTATGTGTTAGAGAGAGTAGACAGGTCTTATGGAGGATTGGATATGGGATATGGGAATGGGAGGAATCAAAGCCAACTTTGAGGCTTTTGGCTTGAGCAACTGAAAAAATGGGTAGTCCCATGGGGAGTTCTGACAGAGGAGCAAGCTCGAAGTGGGAATTGAGAGTTTTCTCTTAACTTTGTGACCCTACTACAAAAATAAGGTTGAAAATGAAAATTCCTAAAATGAAATTATTTTTATCTTACAGCTCTTTATGTTTTTTGTTTGTTTGTTTGTTTTTCTCCATTAGAAGACTTTGCCATTACTTGGATGGCAAACCAGCTGCAATGGAGGAAGTATACAGATGTATATTGGAGGATGTATTTATATTTTAATGTGTAGCTATCTGCTGTCAAGAATTAGGCAGTGAGACTAGGCACTGTGGCTCACACCTATAATCTCAGCACATCGGGAGGCTGAAGTGGAAGGATTGCTTTAGGCCAGGGATTCAAGACCAGCCTGGCCAACACAGTGAGCTCTTGTCTCTACAAAAAATTTAAGAATTGGCCAGGTGCGGTGGCTCACGCCTGTAATCCCAGCACTTTGTGAAGCCAAGATGGGCCAATCACTTGAGGCCAGGAGTTAGAGACCAGCCTGGCCAAAATGGTGAAACCCCATCTCTACTAAAAATACAAAAATACTAGCTAGGAGTGGTGGCAGGCGCCTGTAATCCCAGCTACTTGGAAGGCTGAGGCAGGAGACTTGCTTGAACCCGGGAGGCAGAGGCTACAGTGAGCTGAGACCGCGCCATTGCACTCCAGCCTGGGCAACAAGAAAAAAAAAAATTAAGAATTAGCCTGCCATGGTGGTGTGCTATTTTGAGTAATGGGAACTCACTGAAGGAATTGAACAGGGGTAGTGATGTGATGTCATTTACTTTTTGCGAAGATGCCCTGGCTGCTGTGCTGTGAATAGACTAGTGGCCGTGGGTAGAAGCAGGATGGTCATTTTTAATTTTCTATTTATTCCAATTCAGTGTGGTCATAAAGGATCAAGTGTAATTTATTATTCACATTTTATTGTTATGGGGAATTAATTCAGTTTTACTATTAAAAAAAGGTGGCATGATAGTCATCCGAATGTTCTGGGAGAATCTTCCAGAGGTTTGTAACTCTTAGAATTGAAATCACTATTTAAGACCAAGATCGTAACATAAGGCAAGATTGAATAAGGTGAATAGACTCGATGAATTACAGTGCTACTTGTAAAGGATAGTAAATTCACTTTTGCATTTTAGGTAGTAACTTTTATTGTAAATTCGGATGCAAGATGAGATAATAGAGTTTTCACCCCTTTTCAAGAGCCATTTGAGATAGCATTTTGACTAGATCTGCCATTCACGTCAAATTAGAAATAATTTATAACTTTATTTTATATTTATTTTATTTTATTATAATTGGGTTGGAAGGAAATAGTCTTTTATAAAAGGTTAGTTAGTGGCATATTGTCATTACCATTTATTTTACTTGTTTAGAAAATGAAAATCATTATACTTAAATTCAGTGTATATTATGTAGAGAACATAACTGATTTATAACCATGTAAAATTTCTTGTCTTACTAACAAAACGTTCAGTTTTTCCTTCTTTGTGAAACCTTGAGTCAAAATGTACGAGTGAGGATGTTTATATTCCAGTGGTGTAGCTGAACCAGACAGGTCTGCAGAGCAGTGGTTTATTTTTAGACCTGCGTTGCCATTTTTATCCTGCAAAAATATTCATCAGTGTCTTGCTGACAGGCCATCAGTTTTATAAATGTGTCACATAGACCAGATTTTGTTCTTTGTCTCATTTTCCCTCCAACTCTTCTTTTCCTTTTGATTTGTTCATACAACTATTTGGAGGAAGAGAATTTTTTTTTTTATTTCAATTCATGTATTAGATGCTTCAATTCACAGATTTTCAGCATCACCCAGTTCATTCATCTATCTGCATCTGCTTACACATCTCTGCTTACTGTCTGATATGGGAAGCTGTTATAGATCACCAAGCTGAAGACAAGGAAAAGAGAAATGCATGCATTGGGGATTCTCTTCATGGATCCAGTCAGTTTTTGACTGCCTTCTCCATATATGTTTTTACATATGTATGTGTATGCTGTGTGTGTGTGTGTGTGTGTGTGTGTTTTCATTTATTTACTTGTCTTGCCCAACAAGGGACTGGCATAAAATATTTTGCATAAAAAAATAGCTGCCTAAGGGCCTAGGGGTTACCATATGTGGCAGAAAGCCATGTATTGAAAATAAATCCACCATTATCTTTAAATACATAGAGCACCAGTTATTTAATTTGTTAGGAGACTGTTTTAGCCTGTTTGGGCTGCTAAAACAAAATGCCGTAAACCAGGTGGCTTATAAACCACAGAAATTTATTTCTCACAGTTCTGAAGACCGTGAAGTCCAAGATCAAGGTCCTGGAAAATTTGGTATATGGTGAGGGACTGTTTCCTGGTTCACAAATGGTACTTTCTCACTGTGTCCTACCATAGCAGACGGAGCAAATGAGCTCTCTCAGACCTCCAAAAGAGGACTGATCCCATTCATGAGGGCTCTGTCCTCGTGACCCAACCATCCACAAATGCTCCCTCCTAGTACCATCACCTTGCGGGTTAGGGTTTCAACTATGAATTTTGGGGGAACACAAACATTCAGACCATAGCAGAGGTGATGTTTTGATTCCAGATGCCTGAGTGACAAATATAACCAAAACAGAAGGAAAAATTCCTGCAATCAAGAGAAACTAGGGGCACATACTTGTGAATACAGTAAATTAATTTTTAAACAGTGTATATTCATGTCTTATTTTTATAAAAACTCAGATTCCCAGAGCAGGATTGGTATTCACTTGTCTATCTCTGCAACAAATATTTACTGAGTAGTTACTTGAGGGCCCAAAATATTAATTGCCTTGGTGGATACCATGGCTTGGAGAATAGGACTTCTGACTTGTAGAGCTTATAGTTATTTTAAGAGGAAAATACTTCTATGTATATTTCACAGACATGGCAGTACAGCATACTAGGTAAGAGTATAGGTACTGGAGCCAGAAATTTGCGTTTATAGTTTATGCTAGTCATTTCCTAGTTTTGTTACCGTGAGCAAACTGTTCAGCTTTTCTGAGCCTCAGTTTCTTCATCTATAAAATTGGTATGTACCTCAGAAATTACTAAGGTTAAAAAAGATGATGCTTATTTAACAAGCTGCTAAAAATACTGAACATCATGCCTAGCACATGGTAAGCACATAATAAATGCTGGTTAATTAATAATAACAGGAATAACAATGATGGGGATAATAAATATTCTGTGCATATTCTATAATGCTTTAATATCAGGAATGTCTTCAGCTGTAAGTAACAGAATAACAACTATGGTGGCTTAAACAGATAAGGATTTATTAATCTAACAAGTCTGACATAGACCAGATTGAATATTAATTATTCAACAATTTTTATCGATAATCTATATGCCAGGTACTGTTCTAGGCACAAAGATTCATCCACTAACAAAATGCAGTTATTCCTGTCCTCATGAAGCTTACATTCTAATTGGGGAGAGAGGCAAAAACAAACAAAACAATGTAATATGAAAATAGTAAGTTATTACTGTGTTAGAAGATGGGCTTCATAGAAAGCTTTGTGAAGGAGGGCCCATTTAAGTTAGGCCATAAGGGAACAACAGAGTTTGAATAAATGAGGCTAGGTGAGAGAAAGACACAACAGAGGAACAGATATGAGACAATGGAGGAGCCATTTAGAGCCATCTCAAAATGCAGTTTTGGCAACAGTGCTTTGTTGGTCATCAAGTAGTCAGGAGCCATGAATGCAAGATTTTTCTAAGATTTCTAAAGTAAAAAATTTCATGTTATTTTCACTTTATGTAACAGTTAACAATCAAGTACTTAATAGTGATAGTAATATGTAGTAGTGCTTATAAATCAAACGTTGTTCTAAATACTTAATACTAACGATAATAAAAGCATATGGGCTGACGCTTACATATGCTAATTATGTATCACACTAGTCTAAGGATTTGGTATTCATATCCTAATCTCTGAGTTAAGTACTAATACTATTCTCATTTTACAGATAAGTAAATTTAGATAGTTTGGTAACTTGGCCAGGTTTATTTGTCTCTAAGGACAATAAGAGAAGAAGTAGCTGGAGAGATAGCCTCTCATTCCATAGTCCAGGGGATAGAGTGGGTGAGGAAATGGTCAGGGAATATAAGTAGGTTGAACCCCTAAAGCCTGAGCAAAGGAAGAAAGGAGAAATTGAGAGCGTTAGTAAGGGCTTGAGATGGCTCATCTAAACACAGTTACCCACAATTTCCACAACTCTGGCAGAATTTTACCATTAGATGAGATTAGGTCCAGAGCTTTATCATATTTCAGAGACAGGCTTTCCGATGCTAAGCATCATGCAGATATCTTACCCAGCAGGGACCATTAGAATCCTTTTCTCATAAGGAGAGTGTCTTTTGTTGTTTGTTTCTTTACTTGGTTATCTCTTAAATGAAAGAAGAATTTTCCAATTTCAACATGAGCTTTCAAATTCTCAAGCACATTTAGGTTGTGTCTAAATAGCTCTTATAGAACAAATATTATGATATGTGCTGCCTATTAAAATTTCTGTCTGTGTTCATGTACACATTCTATCTCTAATTAGAAGCTGCCAGCCCTGTCAAAATACAAGTATGGTCCACTCTTAAAACGTGGTGTAAGAAAATATAAATTTATAAAAATAACCAAAGTGGAGGCCAGGGGGACATGGAGAGTACTTGCATTCTAAAAAAATTTTGAAGGCTTCCGTTAATTGGGAAAGTTTGCTTTAGGTAATAATTCAAAGAATATATTTTATTTATGTAGTATAAATGTGAAACCAGAGTTATCACATAAAGGGTGAACTTACTTAAATACACTTTATATTAAGGATTCAGTCATGGTACAACATTATGCTCATTTTCAGTGAAGGAGACAATTATATAGTCAGATAGCATATGATAGAAAGGACTGAGGCATCACAGGCCAAGAGGCCTCCTGAAACTGAATGTGGCCTTGCTGGTGCTGTTAGACTGAGTAGCCCTTGTCAGAAGGAATGTTAGATTCCATCAGACAATATTCTATGTAAAATATTACATCAGTCCTTGTGATTTTCATTAGGTGTTTCCCAAGCTACTCTTACGTTATTGGGATCAGCTAACTAACCAAAGGTGGCTGTGTTATATTTAAATAAAATCTTGAGTTTAGAAGGTTTCAGGGAAGTCCCAGTTTAGAGGGAACTTTGTATGAACTTTGATTCTGTTTGAATCTTGAGCATGCTAAAAAATAACTCATGAATATAAGGCTTTTTTTTTTTTTTTTAATAGAGTCTTGCTGTATTGCCCAGGCTGGTCTTGAATTCCTGGTCTCAACTGATCTTCCTGCCTCAGCCTCCTGAGTAGCTGGGATTATAGGCACACACCACCCTACCTGGCTTATAAGGCATTTTGTTGATATAAATTCCCATCATAGGACAAACCACCATCTCTTAATGCTGAGTTTTACAACTCTCCTTCTCCAAGTACTTGGTGTTATGGTAAAGCAGTAGGAAAAAAAACACAATAATGCACCCTCTTTCTACCCTTTAATCCATTTTGGTTTTTAATCAGAGCTTTTTTCTTCTGCTTTGCCAGTGTACTTCTTGATCTCAGGTTGGGAGAGATGAACTATGCCAGTAATGTATAGTGGGCAGTGGCCTCCCCTTTCTCCCGAGGTGGTAGAGTAGGTTTGGTCCTTTTTTGTTTGTTTCATTTCTAGAAAACTTGAGTTTATGTGTTTTTCTGTCCTAGGCTTTACATGCTAACTGAATTAAGCAGACATCTCAGTTGTGGCAGTAACCACATGGGGGCTTGCATAGTGTAACTCTGTGTTTTTTTTTGTTTTTTTTTTTTTTGTTTTTGAGACTGAATCTCACTCTGTCGCTCAGGCTGGAGTGCAGTGGCACAGTCTCCACTCACTGCAACCTCCGCCTCCTGGGTTCAGCAATTCTCCTGCCTCAGCCTCCCAAGTAGCTGGGGTTACAGATGCCTGCAACAACGCCCAGTTAATTTTTGTATTCTTAGTAGAGACGGGGTTTCACCATGTTGGCCGTTCTGGTCTCAAACTCCTGACCTCAGGTGATTCGCCCACCTCGGCCTCCCAAAGTGCTGGGATTATAGGCATGAGCCATCGGACCCGGCCCAATTCTGTTTAACTAATATACAGAATATAATTTTATTTGAATTTTAAACTATAAAAACATTATACAAGAAATATATTTACTTATAGAAAAATTAGAAAATTCAGCTAAGTAAAGAAAAGAAAAGAAAAGAAAAATTACTTATATTCCTCTACCTAGAGGTAACTACCATCAACTTTTTGGTCTGTGGCTCTTTTAGATTCTTTACATTTTTTTCCCAATACAAAAAATGGCTACTGTACTTGTTACTCCTCCCACTGTATCTGGGAATCAGATTATTTATGAACTAGATTATTGGTAAGCTTCTTTTGACTCATCATTAGGTGATGATCCTTAGAAATTTCAATTAAAGATCTTCTGGAGAAATAAACATTGTTAAAACAAAAATAGTTAATTTTTGTTAATTTTAAAAATGATCTATTGTTTCTTCACTGGGCTGTGTATCATAGACAGTTTTCACTGCCAGTCACCCTTCTTTGGTGCCATAATTTTTGATAACTGTATTGTGTTCTGTTGTATTGATATGCTATAATATGTAATATAGATATGCTATATAATATAGATACAGATATGGGTATAAAAGATTAGTATGCACCACAATTATATACTATATCTATATGCTATTATATGTGCTATATATGCTCTATAATTACATATTATAATGTATTTAGTGGCCCCTTATGGTTGCAATGTTGGTATTGTAAACAGTGCTGCCACATACCAGCATCTTAAAGATCTTGTTCATTCTGACAAACTAAAAGGGAAAGACAATAGAGTAGTAAGTTAGCAAGGGCCAGCAAATGGCATAGAAAGTTACGACATTTAAAGAATTGTTTCAGATGTCCTTTTATCTTAAAGATCAATGACAATTTAAGTAAAACGAGGACTATTGTACATCTAATAGAATTTAATAAGATACTAAGTTTATATGTTTAGTAGTGTCCTAATCTTGTGATGGATTGAAGGTGTTTTCAAGATGCTAAATAGCAGATGGTATTAATTTTTTAATTAATTAATTGCAAAGTATGTGAGTAGGTCAGTAACAGCACAACTATAACTTTAGACATCAGAGAAGTTGTTTTTTCTCTCTTTGAGCTCTAGTCCAGACAGTGAAACTTTGTTAAATTATTTACATTTAAACTTTTGCTGGAGACCAGGAAATTTCTATGATGCGTTGGTAGAATAAAAAGCCATGTAAGTAAATAAATGAAATCACTGAAAAGTACATAAGAGGACATTTAAATCAGACTTTTATTAAAAGTTCTACTTATGAGAGGTAGCTTCTTGAAGGGAGGAAAGTATGCTTTCTTTGATTCTGTGAAGCTCACAGTCAGCTGTACCTGCTGCCCATCCGCTGCATCTGAAAGGGTAGCTTAGCTAAGAAGTTGAATTAAACAAACTTCAAATGATAAACAGAAAGTTATTTCACCAGTCTTTAGCACTTCCACCTATGGGTTCACAGAAGAAATAAAAGTCATAGAAACTAGCCTCAAGGTTTCTTCTTTTCTTGTTAAAAGTCTGTGGGAGAGAAGGTAAAAATAATAAAAAGTGTTTTTCTTTTAATTCAGTTATTCATGTACTTTCTATTTTAAATTTTTGAAGATGAGCCAACTGTAGGCTTATTATTTTAAATCACAGCTCTAACTTGACTTATACTGTTCCTAAAACTTGTGGATGTGTGGGTTTTTGTTTTTTTTTTTTAAGAAATTAAAGATGAGAGAAGTCATTACTGTGATTTTATATTCATCGTAGTCGTGGACTCATAGGGTCTTGGGTATTCATTTAGTTTGCAACTACATTGTAAAGATGCTGAAACTAAGGCTCAGAAATATCAACCACTTGTCCAGGTTGATTTAACTAGCAGAACCAGGACCAGAAAATAGATTTTCTGACTATTGGTCAATCCACCACTATTTTATGTAGCGTATAATCTCTGTAACTGAGAAAAATTGTGTTGGATTATATGAAACCCCTTTAAAAAGATTTAGTTGGAAGTGAATTTCACTGAGTGTTCGTTTTGAAAAGTCTATTAGTCATTAAGTTGTTTAACATCATTTTATTGGCAGTCTGGGGGTTTACCAAAAAGTAGAAAGAGGATCCAGCTGGATGTTGTATAACAAGAAGGAATTGTGTTGAGCTTCCATGGTTTTGACTTCTCAGGGATGAGAAAAAAAAATTAGTTGAGAATAGATGAGCGTTCTGCCTTTCTTTTCTCGCATTTGTTGTTGATGCTACCATTATTTATTTCAGTCTTCAAGATGAATAAATTGTTTATTAAACTATCTTTTGGTAAGACTGTTTTGAAGTTCTTGACCAGGCCTGAGTCAGGCATGACAAGTAAATTGACTTGATTTCTCCTAGTTGTAAAGTACCTAGGAGTGTGCTGGGCCTCAGCATTAGTATGTTTAAACACGTGCCTTTAAGATATATTTAATCCTTAAAGAAGAGGTAATTATTCACCAGGAGACTCTGGCCCAAACTTTATTATAGTGTTACTGTGATAAGCATGATGGCTTAAAAGGAGAATAGCTTTCTAAATCTCATTTCTAAATCTCTTAGTGAGGTGAGACAGAGTGAATAAAATCCAGGGTCTCTGTTTTTGGAGAATTTACCCACTTCTTATATGAAGAATATTATTAAAATCATTATTTTTTTGTTTTTTTTTGAGACAGAGTCTTGCTCTGTCACCCAGGCTGGAGTGCAGTGGTGTGATCTTGGCTCACTGCAACCTCTGCCTCCTGGGTTCAAGCAATTCTCCTGCCTCAGCCTCCCAAGTAGCTGAGATTACAGGTGCGCACCACCCCGCCCAGCTGATTTTTGTATTTTTAGTTGAGACAGGGTTTCGCCATGTTGGCCAGGCTGGTCTTGAACTCCTGACCTCAGGTGATCTGCCCGCCTCAGCCTCCCAAAGTGCTGGGATTACAGGTGTGACCCACCGCGCCCAGCCTAAAATCTTAAACTGGATGAATTAGGTTGAAATAAATCAAATAATCTACACTAGACCTTCCCTTATGTTTATCTATCCTGGTGGATATAAATGTGGACCACTGAAGATAAGTTAACTAGTGAAATTACCAGGTAGATCTCATTATACCTCTTTCACTTTTATTAAACCTGAATTATATACAGTATTTCAAAGGCACTTGTGTAGTAGACGCTATTGTCCTACTGGTGTGTTTGCATACTGTTTATAAGCTAAGGAGATCTTTAATGTAATCATGTCAGCTGAAGAATGAAAAGGGTCATAAATTTGGAAAGGAGAGCTTTATTTCTCATAAGTGGTTGCAGCCTGCAGGGTGGTCATCCTGACAGGCTGGGAAGCAAAGCCTCCCACCAGAAGTCGGAAACAGACACTTCCAGGGAGGGGCAAAGGGAACAGGAATTTATGCTGGGCAGAGTGGCCAAATACGTATGTTCAGTAAGCTCTAGGAGGCATCATGAATATTCAAGGAAGGAGAAAATGTGCAGTTGAGCTTCAGATCTTTCCATGGCATGGAACCCATGTCCAAAGAATGGCAGCATTAGCATGATCTCAGGGTGGAGTTTTTGGTCTTCTGACATCAAAAGATGAAGCAGAGCACATGAAAACGTTTACTGTGCTTCCTCTGCAGACTGGCCAGAACCACTCTGTATGGTTTGGCTGTGTCCCCCCTACCTAAATCTCATCTTTAATTGTAGTTCCCATAATCCCCTTACGGGGTGGGAGGGACCTGGTGGGAGGTAATTGAATCATGGGGGCAGTTACCTCCATGCTGTTCTCCTGATAGTGAGTTGTCATGAGATCTGATGGTTTTATAAGGGGCTCTCCTCTGCCCTTGCTCTGTACTTCTTCTTGCTGCCACCATGTGAAAGAAGGATGTGTTTGCTTCCCCTTCTGCCATGGTTATAAGTTTCCTGAGGCCTCCCCAGCCATGCTGAACTGTGAGTCAATGAAATCTCTTTCCTTTATAAATTACCCAGTCTTGGGTATGTCTTTATCAGCAGCGTGAGAATGGACTATACACACTCCCTGGTTGGTGATCTCTTATCAGGAAGAAATGCTGCTGGTTAGTTGTTTCATTGAAACTGCAAAATGAGGGGGCAGCAGTCAGGCTATTGGTTGCAGTCAGTGGTGGATCTTTTTTTTTTTAGAGACAGGGCCTCTGTCATCTAGGATGAAGTGCTGTGTGGTCTCGTCATAACTCACTGCTACCTCTTAACTCTTAGGCCCAAGGAATCCTCCTTCCTCGGCCTCTAGAATAGCTGGGACCATAGGCATATGCCAGCATGCTTAGCTAACCTTTTTTATTTTTTGTAGAGACAGGGTCTTGCTGTTGCCCAGGCTGGTCTTGAACTCCTGGTCTCAAGTGATCCTTCTGCGTTGGCCTCTCAGAGTGCTTGGGATTATAGATGTGAGCCACTGCACTCAGTTGAAGTTCAAGTTATTAATTAATTAATTAATTGGCAGTCTCAGTTGCCCAGGCTGGAGTGCAATGACATGATCATAGTTCACTGCAACCTCAACCTCCTGGCTCAGGCAATCCTCTTGCCTTGGCCTCTCAAAGTGCTGGGATTACAGATGTAAGCCACAATGCCTAGCCTCAGGTTATTTAAAAAGTGGCTGATGGGAATGGGGAATAAAGAAAAATGTCATTCTCAGTGGTGAAGAGTGACTTGAGTACAATATGAAACTGATTCCCTGGCATATTATATTTGGGAAATACCAGGTGGACCGTTTGAAATTAAAATGTTGGTTAAAGATAATGAAAAATAAAGTTGGATTCAGCATTATCAGATTAATACGGAATCCACTCTTTGGAGTATTTGTGTATGCACAGTGCATTATTGCTAAATGTGTCTGTTATAGGTAGTTCCTAGTTTATAAAGAAATATTGTATTGTGTCGTTGGGTTTATGTTGTGGTGATCAGATTATGATGTGATGAGTGACAAGTCATTTAACCTCTCTGAGATTGTCACTTCATCTGTTAAATTAGATGCTTTAATCAGGTCTTATTATCTACCACCCTCCTAGGGTTGTTTGGGCAACTACTGATTGTACCTCATAGAGTGTTGGGACCATTAAAACAGACATTGTAAAGTATCTGCTACTGTGTTTGGCACCTGTTAGGCACTTGATACATTTAGATTTAAATTTTAAAAGGCTGTTCTACCCATAGAAGCAGCCAAAACTTAGGTTTCTCTGTATTCTGTAGTGTAAATTGAGTGATATATTGATTAGTTTTACTTCCCAAATTCAAGGAATGATACACCAAGCAAAACAGCAATTTCTGTTCCTTTCCTTTTCTAGCCTTTGATAAAAAGCTAATCTTTAGTAACTTTTAAAAAGAGGTTTAGGGGGAATTCACATGGAGGTCAGAGTGGAAGCAGGTGTGAGAGGGCCCAGCAGAAGAAAACATCGCTGCCAAAGTGTTTGAGTCCATTGGCAAGTTTGGCCTGGCCTTAGCCATTGCAGGAGGTGTGGTAAACTCTGCCTTATATAATGTGGATGCTGGGCACAGAGCTGTCATCTTTGACCAATTCCATGGAGTACAGGACATTGTGGTAGGGGAAGGGACTCACTTTCTCATCCCATGGGTATGGAAACCAATTATCTTTGTCATTCTCGACCATGTAATGCGCCAGTCGTCACTGGTAGCAAAGATTTACAGATTGTCAACATCACACTGCGCATCCTCTTCCGGCCTGTCGCTAGCCAGCTTCCTCACATCTTCACTAGCATCGGAGAGGACTATGACGAGCGTGTGCTGCTGCCCATCACTACCAATATCCTCAAGTCAGTGGTGGCACACTTTGATGCTGGAGAACTAATCACCCAGAGAGAGCTGGTCTCCAGGCAGGTGAGTGACGACCTTATGGAGTGAGCAGCCACCTTTGGGTTCATCCTGGACTATGTGTTCTTGACACATCTGACTTTGAGGAAGGAGTTCACAGAAGCCATGGAAGCCAAAAAGGTGGCTCAGCAGGAAGCAGAGAGGGCCAGATATGTGGTGGAAAAGTCTGAGCAGCAGAAAAAGGCGGCCATCATGTCTGCTGAGAGCGACTCCAAGGCAGCCGAGCTGATCACCAACTCACTGGCCACCACAGGGGACAGCCTGATTGAGCTGTGTGAGCTGGAAGCTGTGGAGGACATCGTGTACCAGCTCTCGCTCTCGGAACCTACCTGCCAGCAGGGCAGTCCATGCCCCTCCAGCTGCCCCAGTGAGGGCCCACCTTGCCTGCATCTCCACGGGCCAACTGGGCCACAGCTCCGATGATTCTTAACACTGCCCTCCTTCTGCCCCCACCCTAGAAATCACTGTGAAATTTCATGATTGACTTAAAGTGAAGGAAATAAAGGTAAAATCACTTCAGAAATTCAAGTAAAATTCTCATTACATAAAATTAACCATTAGCCACTTTGCAGTGTACGATTCAGGGGGCTTTAGTACATTCACACTATTGTGCAACTTTCACCTCTATCTAGTTTCAAGGCATTTCTATCACCCCAAAAAGAAACACCATATCCACTAAGCACTCTCTATCCTGCCTTGCACTTTCCCTGGCAATCGCTAATCTGCTTTCTTTCTCTATGGACTTACCTATTTATTCTCGATGTTTCATGTAAATAGAATACGGTGATGACCTTTTGTGTCTGGCTTCTTTCATTTAGCATGATGTTTATATATAAGGTTCATCCACATTGTAGCATGTATCAGTACTTAATCCCTTTTTGTGGCTGAATAATATTCCATTATATAGATATACTACACTTTGTTTATTCAGCCATCATTTGTTGGACATTTGAGTTGTTTCTACCTTTTGGCTATTGGCAGTGGTGCTGTTAGGAACATTCATATACAAGTTTCTCTTTGAATACAGGTTTTCAGTTTAGGGGGCTATATACCTAGGAGTGGAATTGCCAGGTCATTTGGTAATTCTGTTGATCTTTTTGAGGAACTCCCAACCTGTTTCCCTCAGTGGCTGCACCATTTTACATTTCTACTAGCAATGTACAAGGGCTTTAATTTCCCCACATCCTCACCAACACTTAATTTACATTTTAAAAAATTACGGTCAACCTAGTGTGTCACTGTAGTTTTGATTTGCATTTCCCTAATAATGTCGAGCTTTTTTCTTATGCCTGTTGGCCATTTGTATATCCTCTTTGGATAAATGTCTATTCAAGTCCTTTGCCCAATTTTAAAATTGGGTCGTCTTTTTGTTACTGAGGTGTACAAATTCTTTATATATTCTGTATGCTAAACCTTTATTATATAGATGATTTGCAAATGTTTTCTCTCATTCTATGTGTGGGTTGTTGCATTAGTCTGTTTTCACACTGCTGTAAAGAACTACCTGAAACTGGGTCATTTATAAAGAAAGGAGGTTTAATTGACTCACAGTTCTGCATGGCTGGGGACGGCTCGGGAAACTTATAATCATGGTGGAAGGCGAAGGGGAAGCAAGGCATGTCTTACATGGCGGCAGGAGAGAGATCGAGGAGGGAACTGCCACATGCTTTTAAACCATCAGACCTCCTGATAACTCACTATCATGAGAACAGCATGAGGGAACTGCCCCATGATCCAGTCACCTACAACCAGGACTCTCCCCTAACATATGGGGATTACAATTGGAGATGAGTTTGGGTGGGGACACAGAGCCAAACCATATCAGTTGTCTTTTCATTCTCTTATAATATCTTCTGATGTACAAAAAAATTTTAGTTTTGACGAAGTGTGTTTTCCCTACTTTTTCTTTTGTTGCTGTAGTTTCATAGCTGACCTTAGTTAGCTTTTTCTCTGCCTTCTGTATCCCCTCTACTTTCTAGCACACCTTGTCTAATTGCTAACATTTATTGAGAATTTCTTATGTGCCAGGTCTCATGCTAAATACATTACATACATTGTTCCATTTAATTTGCAAGGAGTCCAGTATGGTGGGTGCTACTATTAACATTTAATTGAATCTTTTTTTTTTTTTTTTTTGAGATGGAGCCTCACTCTGTCACCCAGGCTGGAGTGCAGTGGCACAATCTTGGCTCACTGCAAGCTCCGGGTTCACACCATTCTCCTGCCTCAGCCTCCCGAGTAGCTGGGACTACAGGCACCTACCACCATGCCTGGCTAATTTTTTTGCATTTTTAGCAGAGACAGGGTTTCACCGTGTTAGCCAGGATGGTCTCAATCTCCTGACCTCGTAATCTGCCCATCTCGGCCTCCCAAAGTGCTGGGATTACAGGCGTGAGCCACCATGCCCAGCCTAATCGAATCTTTACAATGACTCTATGGGACAGATAATATTGTATTCACTTTACAAATGAAGAAACCAAGACAATAGTGGTTAACTATTGCTATAAATTAACTAGCCACAGAAGTTAAGTAGAGGTGGCAGAGTTGGGATTTGAATCTACACTTGAACCTTGCTGGTTTGATTTTAGTGTCCATGTTCTTCACCACTTCTCATATTGTATTTGCACTAAAATAGCAAAAGCCTTTCCATTGTGGTGACTTACCAGGCCCTGTGATTCAAATGTTACTCCCACATTTTGGGTATTCCCAAAGGAAGCCACAAAGTAGTTTGAATCAGTTAGATCACACTGAGGCATAAAGATTGATCACCTTTTAATTCTTATACATGCGTTTGCATTTTTAAAGAGGATGTGGCATTAACCAAAATGAATCATTATTTGCAAGGGGTTTTAGTTAACCAAATAAAGTGAAAAAATCAGGCAGAAGCCATTTTGGGGTTATGGTGCCACTAGAAAGAATTCCTTGCCTGGAAGTTGGCCCAGGGGAGCAACTGCCTTAAGCAAGTCTTGCTTTTCACAGTTTTGTTTGTTTGTTGGTTTGTTTGTTTTTCTGTTCTGGACCTATAGATGCTTTGAATTTTTGTTATTGTTGTTTGGGTTTGCCAGTTTTTTAAGTGGCAAGCAGAATAGTCTCCAGTGTCTGGTTGGGTCAAAATAAGGGGAGTAAAGAGTCAAAGAGAGGGCTGCTTAGTGGGGAACCTGAAAGGACTGAGTGGGAAAAAGGGGACTCTATATTGGGACAGGACATTTGTAAACTGGGCATTTTCTTTCTATAGCAATCTACTGTTCTTGAAGAAAGACGTGTGCTTCCTCATACCATGGGGTTTTGGAAAATGCCCACAATATCTGGGTGTATGCATAAACTAATATTTTTTCTGTAAAATTATTTTTATAATATGATGAGGAGAACAAGTTAGAGTGGTCTTATATTGCATCACTTTCACTGTTTGTCTTTAATAAAAATGGAGGAAGTTGCTGCTGTTTTATTAACTTGCACCCCGCATGCTTCTCTTCTTTGTTCTTTGTCAAATATGAGCTGGCGTGTGTTAAGACTACGTTAGCATTTGCTCTCAGGGACTTCTGTGGTTTCTAAATTCAGCACTGCTAAGCCCCTACACTGTTTGCCTGAATCAATTGAGACTGCTATTTTTAGCAACAAAAGGGGATTGAAATAGCAATTTTCTTTCCATGTAATAGATTCCCAAGAGGAATACTGATGCAAGCTCTCTATCATTTTCTATTCCTACCACCCTCCTCCCAAAACCCTCAGAGGAAAGGCAGCTGTCATGGATTGCGGCAGTATTAATCTTTAATCAATCGAGTGTTTTCTGCATTCAGGTTTTCGGGGGGAAAAAGGGGGTCACAAGAAGGAAACTGCTTGGAATAACTAAGCTCTTAGGCATGGACTTTACAGTCAGAATTTTGTGGGTAGTGGCAGGGAATAGGCAGAAGAGCTAAAAATAGTGAGTTTGCTTCCAGTGTTGCTTTAGTCTATTTTTGATGTTTGATTTTGATAAGGTTGATTGGGTTCTTACTAAAAATATCTGTTCCTAGCAAGTTGAGGACAAAAAGAGTAGAATATTTTTAACCTACACAAACTAAAGTATTTTTGTTGACTGTATAAAATCTGGAAGTGGAGCCCTGGTCAGTTGCCAGTATTTTATATAATCTGTAGCAAGCTAGACGCTTCTGGATGCCAAGTTGGTCTATTCTTTATAGTTGTCGGTTTCCATCTTCTCAAAGGCTTGTAAATTTGGGTTCTGGTGTTATATTTGTATATGAAGACATAAGCCTTTTTTAAAAAAATCTTCCTTTTTCTCCTTTCCTTCTTTTCTTCCTCTACCTTATAGTGCCACCCGTGACCGTCATCTGTACTGTACCAACCCACATGGTTCTGGGTGACACCATATAGCTTTTTTCTGTGTATTGTTAAAAACTATCCTAACTTATCCACGTATTTCATAGCAAAATGGAATCTGAGGACACCAGTGTTAAATGAAGAAGCAAATCTTAGAGACAAGAATATGAACTGTCAGGCCAGGCGCGATGGCTCACGCCTGTAATCCCAGCACTTTGGGAGGCCGAGGCGAGCGGATCATGAGGTCAGGAGATCAAGACCATCCTGACTAACATGGTGAAACCCTGTCTCTACTAAAAATTCAAAAAATTAACCAGGCGTGGTGGCGGGCGCCTGTAGTCCCAGCTAGTCGGGAGGCTGAAGCGGGAGAATGGCGTGAACCTGGGAGGCGGAGCTTCCAGTGGGCAGAGATTGCCTGGGTAACACAGCCAGACTGTATCTCAAAAAAAAAAAAAAAAAATGAACTGTCACTACTTTGGTAATTTAACATGTTTTCGCATGTTTCACTGGCACATTATGAGTGAAGTAGTTCTCTCTAGCACTGAAAATCATCACTTTTCTCTTGTTTTTTTCTTCGACTTTTAAGTTCAGGGGTCCATGGGCAGGATGTGCAGGTTTGTTACATAGGTAAACGTGTGCCATGGAGGTTTGCTGCACAGGTCATCCTGTCACCTAGGTATTAAGCCCAGTGTCCATTAGCTATTCTTCCTGATACTCTCCCTCCCCCACCCTCTCCCCCTCCAACAGGCCCCAGTGTGTGGTGTTCCCCGAAAATCTCTGCTTTTCAAGGACAGCCTCAGAATTCTGTGAAAGTGCAAATCTACAGATTTATCATAACATTTATGTTAAATTTCTTGAAAATTTAATTTAAAATTTCAAGAAATGTGAATTTCTTGAAAATCTCACTTTTATATAATTGATTCTTGACATTGAGAGGAGGCTGAAGAGTGTAGGGGTTGTGTAATTATTTCTAAATAAGGTGGGGAAAAAGCAGTGGGTAGGGTCATAAAAGGTTAGTTTTCCTTTTATAATCTCCCTTCATTCATTCACTCATCCATTCATACAGTAAAACCTCATTAATTACCTGCTTTTTGCCAGGTTCTGTGCTAGCAGTTAGACTGTGATGACCCAGGCAGACTCTGCTCTTACGGAATCTTGTGTGATGAATGTCATGACGATGTTGTCCAAAGGACCACCAGGATGGCTAGATAGTAGGAAAGAGAGTTTTATTGGCAATATCAGTTTGCAAAGCAGAGAGTCTCCAGCATGAACCAAAAGCACTTTCTCCAAAGCAAAAAGAGAAAACTAGAGGTTTTATAAAAAGGAGAATGTTACCTATTGCTCTTTGAGAAAGTTCACTGGCTTTGGGTAAGGGTTTGGGGAAGTGGCAAGTCCTGATTGGTGAGCAACTGCTGTGGACAAAATTAGTTCTAGAGTTGCAGCAAGCATAGATAAAACTGCTGTCAGGTTACAACCAGCAGGTTCAGCAGTCAGGCTGGCAGAGAATTACATTCTTGGAGCAATGTTTTGTACCCTAAGGACTTTTCCCCCTGGATTCTTATCTCTGTTTCAGTCAGGTATGACAAGAATGACCCAACTGGCATGATCAGCTTTCACAAAGGGAGAGTGCAGAGTACTATGGGGTAGAGATTTCTGTATGAGGTTCTAAGTTAGTCTACAGGTCAAGGAAGGCTTAATGGTTTAATTGGGTGGTTTAATTGGAAAACCTCAAGAATGGGCGGGAAACACAGCTAGAAGTGTGTTTCAGTTCATTGTGCTGCTATAATAAAATACATAAAGAACAGAAATGTATTTTCTCACGGTTTTGTGTGCCAGGAAGTCCAAGATCAAGGTGCCTGCAGGTTCAGTTGTCTGGAGAGGGATACTGTGTGCTTCCAGGATGGCACCTTGTTGCTGCATCCTTGGAATGCTGTGTCCTCACAGGGCAAAAGGCAGAAAGGCGAGTTGGCTGAAGGAACAGTTCATGAAGATTCTTTCGTAAGGGGCTTAATTCCACTCATTAGGGAGGAGATCTCATGGCCTAATCACCTCTTAATGTCTCCACTTCTTACCACTGTCACATTGGCCCTTAAGTTTCAACACCTGACTCATGGAAGGGACACATTAAAACCATAGCAGAGGGTACGTTGGAGGTGTAGGGAACATTTGTGAAGAGAAAGCATGTTACCTTGGAGGAACTGGAAAAATTTCAGCACAACTGGGGAATACTTGAGTGGAAGGAGGAAAGTGGTAGGAGTAAGGTCAGCTCATGGAAGACCTTATAAAGAATGAGGGGAGTGGGAAGCCAGTGTCAGGTTTTAGGCAGGGAAGTGAAGTTCAGATTTGCAATTTGGAGTGATTGTTTTGGCTACAATATAGAGAATGAATTGGAGAGGAGTAAGAACGGGACCAGGTGAATGCTGGCTGTTAACAGTAGTTCTTATAGGAGATGAATGATGGTAGCTCTTGGTGGTAGCAATGGGAAGAAGTGAATGAATTTGTGTTTCAGTTTTTATATAGTTGGCAAAAGGGAAATGTAACTTCTTGGCAGGGAAAAAATGGTGTTTGAGAAAGATAATTTTTAACTGTGCATAGCATGAATTGAGTGAGGAGGGATGAAAGATTCCTCGCACAAGTCCTTGTGTTTGGGACGATAGCGTAGATTGGGGTAGTAGTTGTGAGAATTAACTGGATGATATCAGTGACATGCCTTGAGCAAATATTCTTATAATGATGTGAATATTATTTTGTTTTCATAATTTATTTTATTGACAGTTTACACTTGCTTTTCTGGGCCTATCATAGTTACTTTAATAAGACAGAAATTTATTTTTCACCCACTTTAAAGACTGGAACTTTTGTATATGTTTGATTCCTTATGATAAACAGTAAAAGAAGAAATGATTGGGATTTTAAAATGGCGTGGTAATTCAGTAGTGTTATCAGGGACCTTGATTCCTATGATTCTGTTCCATTATCTTAGCCCATGGCTTCAACCCTAAGATTACTTCATGGTTCAAGAGACTGCTGCAGCTACAGCCATCACTTCAGAACTGGCTAGATGAAGGGCAAAAGGGGCCTCTCTCTGCCAAGTCAGCTTCCATTAAGCAACCTTTTTCAAAGTCCTTCACAACCTTATTTCATGTTGTTCCCTGAAATTAATCATATGGCCACTGCTAGCTGGTAGGGAGGTTGGAATATAAGTCTTTATTCCAGGCCACAATATGCTGGGTTAAAAATCAGTATTCTCCTGCAAAGGAAGAAGGGTAGAATGGGTATTAAGGAAGGCAACCAGCAGGATCTGGTCCAGATGTGCATTTAACACATGAAGGATGGCATCCCCAGGATAGTTTTTGCATATTGTATCTTATCATTTCAGTGTTGCTGTGAATGCTTAGTTTTTTCATTTTAAGAAACCACAAAAAAACAAGCAGTACTTCTGATTTGGATGACTTGGAACTGGTCTTTGTTTTATTTGGTTTTCATTGAAAATTGGTATTATAAGGGTGGGAGTGTTTAGATCAGTGTTTCCCAAAGATCAACCAAGAGATGATCTTAGGTACCACATTGATTAATATTTTTCAATTTTGACATTCATATGTTTTTTATACTAATAGTCTATGTTAATTGAAACGGATGGTCCTTTAAAAGTAGTAATTAAACAGTAATTAAGTAATCAAGTTTTCTATTAAATTTTAAGAAAAAAGATCAGTTTTAAGAAAACTTAAGTGGCCTTGAGAAACACTGATTTAAGCAATACTACCCTGATTTTGGGAAATTGGAGTAGATGAGTTTGCTGGCTCAGTTTACACCATTTTTCTATTCATAGTAGCAAAGGACTTAAAAAAAAATGCAGTACATGTACATGGTTAAAAAAATGCAAAGAGTTAAAATAATGATAAGAAGTAATCTCTTTCCCATCTTTCCCTAATCCCCCAGAAGCAACTATCAATAGACTTTTGATTTGAGATGTTATGCTTTGGTTTACCTTTCTAAAATTTATGATGATGAATTGACTCCCTAGATAATATAGTTTAATTTTAAAATAGTGAAAATCACACTATTATTTTATAAAAATAAAAAATTATTGAACGTAACTGAGGAATTTTCTTTTTTTTTGAGACAGAGTCTCGCTGTGTTGCCCAGGCTGGAGTGCAGTGGCACGACCTCGGCTCACTGCAACTTCCGCCTCCTGGGTTCACTCCATTCTCCTGCCTCAGCCTCCCGAGCAGCTGGGACTACTGGCGCCCGCCACCAAGCCTGGCTAACTTTTTGTATTTTTAGTAGAGATGGGGTTTCACCTTGTTAGCCAGGATGGTCTCGATCTCCTGACCTCGTGATCCGCCCGCCTGGGCCTCCCAAAGTACTGGGATTACAGGTGTGAGCCACCGTGCCCGGCAACTGAGGGATTTTCTACCCAACTACAGCTGCTATCTCTGCTACTACTGTTGGAAGATATATAGCTTTAAGGCAAAGGAAATATCTTTTTTTTTTTTTTTTTAATTGAGACAGGGTCTCACTCTGTCACTGAGGTTGGAGTACAGTGCCACAGTCATAACTCACTTCATCCTCAACTTCCTAGGCTCAGAGGATCCTCCTGCCTCAGCTTCCCAAGTAGCTGGGACTGTAGGTGTGTGCCACCATACTGGCTAATTTTCTTGAGTTTTTTTTTGCAGAAACGGGGTCTCACTGTGTTGCCCAGGCTGGTCTTGAACTCCTGGGCTCAAGCATTCCTCCCACCTCAGCATCCCAAAGTTTTGGGATGAGCCACTGTGCCCCATGAAAATACCTTTAAAACCAAAAGCAGGAGAATCCTTGTTCCCACTGTCTTAAACAAATTTGAATTTTTTCCATGTTTGTTGAGTAAGAGTTGTTCTTTCATAATTGGCTTAAACTTGGGTATGTTTGTACGTTATTGCAAATATAATACATTACCCATCATGCAACTTGTAGATCTACAGGCTTTGTCATTTCCTTTGCTGGGGAAATGACACTTGGTCTCCCATTACCTGACCACTGTATATAACACCAATTATTGTAGAACTACAGTGGTGCTATAGAGATGCCTAAGAGAGGCCCTGGATTTCCAGTTTTGCTTTTTTGTGTGTGTGTGCCCATAAATAATTTTTGCACTTTTCTGTTTTCTCAGAAAAAATATTTACTTGTGAGGTAATATTTGACTTACATATAACTGGGCAATGTTGGATTTAGTTTTGAGAAGTATGAGAAAATGGAAAAATGATATTTTTATCTGAAATATCAGAAGTTATATTTTTAATATTTGTACAATGTAATCATATTGTTTCTGCTTATATTTAAAGTCCTAACCATGAAGTGGGTAATTTATAGAATATCTAATATCGAATGTGAACCATTGTATTCTTGATAGTCATACACATAATAGTTTCTGAAGGCTTTTAGTTTCATTTAAATTTGATAGTTGCTAACAGGAGATAGGAAAAAATGTTCTTGCTGGGCATAAATCTTTCTAAGTGTGTTTAGCATCATTCTCAACTAAAGTTAGTGTACTTTGGTATAATATGCTTAAGAGGAACCTTGGGTGCTTCTAGTTTTAAAAAGATGAAGTAGCAATACTTTTGGCCTTTCTTCTCTTGGAAATGTTCTCTAAAAGTTAGAAGAATAAGAAATGGAAAGCTCCATTTTGATGCAACTAGGGAACTCTTGTCATCCCTCACCCCCAGTCACAGCTATTAAAGGTGGTGGAGTGGTAACTGACTTCCAGAGCAGACACCTGAGTCCTCATAGTGGGGCCACCATTGGGAAACAAGCAGGTTTGTCCCTTGGATCCCAGAACAGCACAGGAATTGGAAGTATCAGGTACCTCAAAAGACAGGTGTGGGGCAGATGTGCTTGAAACTCAGGGAAATTAAGCAGCAGAAGCCCTAAGATGAGACACCTGACTGAGAACAGAGGATAAGTAAAACACTTGCAAACTAATAACTGCCCAGCAGCCAGAAGACTGGAAATTAGGGAATGCTTTTTAAGAGACATTGAAGGGCCCCCAGAGAAGAGACACATACTGACTTTTGTGGATTCCCCAACGAAAAAGCTGATTGGCCCATTGATTGAGTTGTATTGAGGGCCACGGTGTAATCACCTCACCTATGAACTCTAATCAATATTTTAATGCAGCCAAAATGAGAATGACCAAAACAATCAAGAAGGAACTTATAGGAACAAAATATAAAGAGTAGAAGAAAATGTAAATGTGTAAACAAACTGTAATTAATATCCTCAGAGATTAGATAATGGATCTATAATAAGAACAAGATGCTGTTAAAAGTGAGAAAGAGAGAGAGAGTATGCAAAAGAGCAGTCAGAATATGAAAGATTCTTCAAAGCAGAAAAATTGACAACCTACATTTAAAAAGTATATAGATGGTTTGGAGATAAAGTTGAAGAAATTTACAGGAAAGTAGAGCAAAAGGAAAAGTAACATTAATAGAGAAGCTATTAAGTCCAAATTCTGATTTATAGGGATTCTAGGAAGAGAAAAATGTGAGGCAGATATTATCAAACAATTAACATAAGAAACTTTTCAGAACTGAAGATCATGAATTTTAAGACCCACCAATGCCTAGCACCAGTGAGTGGAAAAACACCCACTCATTTGGGTACGTTTTCATGATGCAGTCCTATAGACTAAGTAATAATTGTAAAAGCCCCAGTGACAAAAAAAGCAGGTTACTTAGAAATGGTGGGAAATAAGAATGGTGAAACATTTTAAAATGATACTTGTGTTAGAAGACAATGGAGAGTTGTCAAAAATTTTTTTGTTAAAAATGATTTCCTGCTTAGAATTCTATACCCAGTTAAGCTATTATGCGTGTGGTTAGAAAATAGACTTTTTATAAAAAGATATACACAATTTAAAAATGTTATCTTTTAAACTGTCATATAAGGAGACATGATGACTAAATGTGGTATGATATTCTGGATGGGATCCTAGATCAGAAAAAGGACATTCAGTAACAAGTAAGTAAATCTGAATAAGATATGGACTTTCATTAATTTTATCAATATTGGTTCACGTGAATGTGAGGTGTATTCAGGAATGTTCTCAGGCATAGCACCTGTGAGGAAGCAAAAGAAGCAGAATTGAGCAGAGGGAGAAGTCGAACTGTGATGCAGTTGTAGCAAAGGTTGTAGCTGATACCATTGGCCCTGAATGTAGGATGGCTCTAGAGAGATGCCTAATTGAGGTAAGGGAGCCCAACCTTTGTCCCTGAGTGTGGCCTCACCAAGAGACATGTACTGCCCAGGGGAGCAAGGCAGCCCCCCTTTGGCTGAGAGCAGTTACTGGCAGCACTTAACACTCCTGGCAAGAAAGGATTGGTTGAGTACCTCTGTGCCAGAAGGCAGGATCTGCCTGGTGCACTAACAGTATCCATTACAAACTCCAACAACTGGAGAATCAGAAAAAGGAAGACAATATACATGAGGCAGATTTCAGAATCTCTAGACCTGGCATATTCTGGCCTTTCTAAGACTGTTTTTAGTTTTATGGTATGCTGGTTTTTAGATCAGCCCAGAGTTGGCAATTTTAAACATGGATACACACGTGCAACAGTTATCTGTATTCTTTTGAAAGAGATTCCAGTCAAATTTTTAGATGCACAGTACTGAGTGACTTTACATAGTTTCATTCTTCAGCATATTCTCATTAAGAGATTTCTGAGCCCTTAATCTGAGAATTCTGATGATACTGCCATCAATTCATTGCTGTAATCATATATAGTCATATGTCACTTAGTGGTGGGGATACATTCTGAGAAATGTGTTGCTAGACAATTTTGTTGTTGTGCAAACATCAACAGAGTGTACTCCTACAAATCTAGATGGTTTAGCCTACTGTACATACCTAGGTTATATGGTATGGCCTAAAGCTCCTGGGCTACAAACCTATATATAATAGCATGTTACTATACTGAATAGGCAGTTGTAACACAGTGGTATTTGTATATCTAAATATATCAAACATAGAAAAGTACAGTAAAAATATGGTACAAAATGTTAAAAAGGGCCAAGGATGGTGTCTCATGCCTATAATCCCAGCCTTTGGAAGGCCGAGGTGGGAGCATTGCTTGAGGCCATGAGTTCAACATAGTGAGACCTGGTCTCTACAGGAAAAAAAAAAAAAAAAAAAAAAAAAAAACAGCTGGTCAGGTATGGTAGCATGTGCCTGTAGCTACATGGGAGGCTAAGGCAAGAGGATCACTTGAGCCCAACAGTGAGAGGCTGTAGTGAGCTATGATCACACCATTGCACTCCAGCCTGGGTGACAGAGCAAGACCCTGACTCTTAAAAATAAACAAACAAAAGTTTAAAAATGGCACATCTGTATAGGACACTTACTGTGAATGGAACTTGCAGGAGCGCAGTTTCTCTGGGTAAGTGAGTGAGTGAGTGGTGAGTGAATGTGAAGGCCTAGGATATTACTGTACACTACTGTAGACTTTATAAATAATACTTGGGCTATACTGAATTTATTTAAAAAATTTTTCTTCAATAATAAATTAGCTTACTGTAACCCTTTTACTTTATAAACTTACCTTGCTTATCTTTTGGACTTTTGTAATAACACTTAGCTTAAAAAAGAAACGCATTGTATACTGTACAAAAATATCTTCTTTGTATCCTTATTCCATTATAAATTTTTAAATTTTTATTTTTTACTTTTGAAGCTTTTTTGTTAAAAACAAAGATATAAAACATACACATTGGCCTGGACCAACACCAGGTCGGGATCCTCAATATCAGTGTGTTTTACCTCCACATCTTGTCCCACTGGAAGGTCTTCAGACACAATCACACACATAGAGCTGCCATCTCCCATGGTAACAGTGCCTTCTTCTGGAGTATCTCCTGAAGGACCTGCCTGAGGCTGTTTTACAGTTAACCTTTTTTTCTGTATACTGTAATGTGAAAAAGTATAGTATTATAGTAAATACATAACCCAGTAGCATAGTTGTTTATTATGATTATCAAGCGTTATATGTTATATATGATTGTATGTGTTCTACCTTTCTATCACTGGCATAGTAGTAGGTTTGTTTACACCAGCATGACCACAAACACATGATTAATGCATTACGTTACCACGTTATGACAGCTCCAGTGTCACTAGGTGAAAGGAGTTTTTCAGCTCCATTGTAATCTTAGGGGACCAGAGATGTATATGTCGTCCTTCGTTGACCAAAACATTGTTATGCAGCTGCTGACTGTATGTGGTTTGCTTGCTCCACAGTTGTAGGCTTAATGCAGAATAATCTAGTTACCAACAGGATTTGTAAATAGGTCAGTGGCTAATAGGTGTTACTGTAGGAAAGTAAAAGATACTGTACTTGTAAATAAAGACTTTTGAGAAACCAGGTTGTCAAGAAAACAATCCAAGTCTTGCGTGTTTTGCAATTTTTTAGACCAACTAAATGCCAATCATCATTCAAACACTCAACAAATGTCTACTGAACACCTACCTTGTGCACGTTGCCTAGCAAGGAGCCTAGAATCTTGCAGAAGAATTAAGACATGTAGATGTTAGGAAATACAATTCAAAAGAGAGTGGTAAAGTGCCATCGACATAAAGATGTGTCAAGTGTTGTGGGAGTTTAGAAAGAGGAAGTTTTCTTTTGCGTAAAGTGATCTGGAACAGTGGCGTTGATGGATCTTCAATAAGGCTTTGATGGAAGAGGGTAGGAGGTGAGGTTCTGTGTTGGGAAAAGGGCTTGTGGGGTGCCTGCATAAACTGGCTATAAAAATATGGGACAATAAGTTGTGGAAAGCCACAAGAGGCCTCTGAGGAGGAAAGCCTCCTAATTGCCATTATGTTCCCATGCTCAGAGCAAGACCTGCTCTCTTATCTGTAAACACTGTGTTCAAGGAGAAAGACACTCCTTTGAAACATTGGAATGTGGACAAATATGCAGGCTCCTAGTTAAGCCTGCTCCCACCAGCTACTCTCAGATAAGTTAAAGATATGCTGTTTGAGCACAAAGGAGATTCGCTTAAACCGCCACTGCTAGATTACGCGTATGACGCACTGCCTCCCTTTCACCGCTTCACCCTGAACATCTGCTTCTTAGATTTAAGTGATTGTACTCAATAAAAAGTGTGGAGACCAGAGCTCTGAGCCTTTTGCAGCCTCCATTTTGCAATTGGCCCCCTGGCCCCCACTCTTTATGCCCTCTTGGCCTGTCTCTTCTCATTCCTTCGTTGCCACTGGACTTTGGGTACCCTACAGGTGGTGTTGAGGCTGGTCCCCAACAGTTCTGGGATCTTGGAGAGGGGAGAAAAGTTATCACAGAGAAAAGGAAGAGGAGAAAATTGGAAACAATTAGAATATGTTTATCCATCACTTATGAAACGTTAGTGAATCAATAATAAGAATACAGTATAAAATTTGGATTCCTGTGCCTCTAAAAACAGTCAGGAGATGAAAAGTTACAGAAAATTATGCTCATTGCTACACTATTCACAATACCAAAGACATGGAATCAGTCCAGGTGCCCATCAATGGTAGATTGGATAAAGAAAATGTGGTACATATACACCATGGATTACTACACAGCCATAAAAAAGAATAAAATCATGTCCTTTGTAGCAACATAGATGAAACTAGAGGCCATAATCTTAAGCAAATTAACACAGGAACAGAAGACCAAATACTGCATGTTCTTACTTATATGTGGGAGCTAAACATTGAGCACACGTGGAAATAAATGTGGGCACAATAGGCACTGTGGTCTACTAGAGAGTGGAAGGAAAGGGGGCGAGTTGAAAAACTACCTATTGGGTACTATCCTCACTCCCTGTGTGGTGGGATATATACCCAAAACCTCAGCATCAAGCAATATTCCCATGTAACAAACCTGCACATGTACCCTCTATATGTAAAATAAAAGTTGAAATTTAAAAAAAAAGAAAAAAAGAAAAACAAAAGTTACAAATTGATCATGAGGTTGGAGGAGATTTCATAAGATGCTCAGTTTTCTGTAGGTAGGTTCTCCCACAAATATTTAAATCTGTTAGTTACTAATGTTTCCTATAAACAGGACAATAGTGACAAAAACACATGGGTTACCTTTGGAAGATGCCAGAGTACCAATTTTTTTTGAAAACTGATAAAGGCAAAAAAAATTTCCAACATTTATCTTGTGTTCTTATGCAATCTATATATCATGGTAACTAACTAATGAGGAATAATTTGTCTCTGGAAATATTCCAGCTAATAGATGAAGATTAATGATTGAACTCTAATACCACCATTTTGCAACCCCTAATGAAATAATGGATCTCAGTGGTGACCAGCAGTGGCTGCTAATATAACAAAACAAAAGATAACCAGACATATGCTTCTTGATGTAAAAATGCATTATCCCTTATGAAGTACTCCTACCAAAAAAACCAAACCTGAATTTGATCAATATCTATATCCAACCACCATGGGACAGAGGAACATGTTGAATGATATCGAGGACAAGCTGAGAAAGCACAAACCTATGACCTAATATCTTAAACCAATAAATTGAGAGGGTGAAGGGAAGAAAGGGGAGAGGGGTTATAGACATGGCTAATTGACATACTAACAAATTTTATTATGGAACCTATTGAATTCTGATTGGAACAATTGTTAAAAGTTTTTTGAAACATTTGGCAGAATTTATAGTGATTACATATTGGATGTCAAGGAATTGTTATAATTTTAGGAATGAGATAATGGTATTGTGTTTATTTTTAATAGCAGAAACATACTGTAATAGTTATGAATGAAGTGACATAATGTTTTTACTTCAAAATAATCCAGTGTGAGAGGAAGCAGGAGGACATGTTAGATGAAGCAAGGTTAACCTCAAGGTGAAGCTGGGCTATGGATACCTAGGGGTTTGTTATACTGTTCTCTAGATATTTCAACTTTTTTATTCTTTTTTTTTTTTTTTAAATTCTGGAAAGATATCAGCTAAGCAAGAACATGATGGAAGTCTGTAAGATTCTGAGAGATATGGCTAGCGAGAATATGAATGATATTTCTAAATAGTAAAATTAGGGACCATCTTGTATAATTTGAAAGAAGTGGACAAATACAAGAAAATTCTACTTTACACCATAACTTGTTTTTTAAAATCTGTAAATGTTTTGGAAAAACTCATATTTAGAGAAGCAGACATCTGTGCTTTGAATGTGTAACGTGATTCTAGTATTCCAGAGATATCATGGTATAGCCTGCCCTATATAATTTTCAAATGTTTCTGCTACATAAAGGTTTTGAGGTTGTAAGGTAAATATGGTTTCTCATAGAATAATTAAATCATTTTCTATTTACTTTTACTACCCTTTGTTTTAAAAAGCAGCTTATGAAGATACATACAGTAAGTATGTACTTAAGTGTACAGCTCAGTGAATCTACACACACACAGTGGTAACTGCCACCCTAAAAATATACAGAATATTTCCTGTATCCCAGAAGATTCCTGTATTGCCCTTCCCTGTTATCTATTCCACTATCCAGAGGTAATCAGTATTCTGACTTCTATAACCATAGATTAGTTTTACCTTTTCTTGAACTTACATTTTTATGGCAGGCTTTTGTAATGTCTTAGAGATTCATTCATGTTTCATGTTTTGCATGTATCAGTAGTTCTTTTTTACTGCTGTTTAGTATTCCATTATTTGTCCATATCTTAATTTACTTATTCTTCTGTTGATTAATATTTAGTTGCATTTACCTACTATGTATTAACTAAGCTGCCGTGAACATTCTTTGGGTAGATATTAATTCATTTCTATCTCTTGAGAATTGGTGGGTTAAGGTAGGCATATTTTTAGTTCTGAACATATTGGCAAATAGTATTTTCCAAAATAATTGTACCAATTTACAGTGCCACCATCAATGTGTGAGAGTCCAGTCACAACACATTCTTTTTAACACTTGGTTTTGAAGTCTTTTTAAAATTTTAGCTATTGCGGTGTGTATTCAGCCTTAGATTTGAACCACTGGTATTGTTCTGTCTTTTACATCAAAGTATCACACTGGTCTTCTTGTATGTAATTGGTGGGTCCTAACTATGACCAGTTCTTCATTGTAATTCTTAGACTAAACTATTGCTTTTTTCCCTTTCCCAGTTGTCACAGGTGGTACTGATGGAATTGGAAAATCATATGCAGAAGAGGTAGGTGATTTTCAAGATCTTTCCTTTTGATATAAAAAATAAGAATAAATATGGGATGATTTCTTACAGTAGTTTTGATTTTTGAAGTAAAAAACACAAATATAATGTTGTGTGGTACAATAGATGCTTTTTGTTTCTACCTTGTTGGAAATACCGTATTTGCTTAAACAGATGCAATTTTTTGAAACAAATTTTGTGTAAAATAAGTATAAAACTTTCTGATTGTACTGGGTAGTTGGAACTGGGAACAATTCAGTGTAATTTTATTTTATATCATGTAAGTGTGTACAATCTTCAGATTTGAAAGTCAATTATTTTGAACTATTTTCCAGAAAATGAAAATATTATTATAGGTGGTTACATTTCTAGGCTAGTCCATGACATCATTTTCACAAAAAGGACTGTGATTAACAGACAGGTATTGATAGACACAGGCAAAGGGTTCAGATTCTCTGCAATGAAATTAAAGAATAGGAGACCATCATAGTTTGAAGACCGTTGTACAAAGCAGGAGCCAGGGCAGTATTCTTTAGGCAAGTTTCTCTGCCTGGTCCCTGAGAAGGCACCTACAGCCTATGGTGAAATTATCTGGAACAGTGGGGTGATTCTTATAAAGATCCCAGCAGATTCCCTGGATCTTCCATTTCTCATTCTCAAAAGGTCTTTTTGTTAATTTTAATTTTTCCAGCTTTTTATTTGGAAGAATATCAAAATTACAGAAAAGTTGCAAGAATGTAACAAACACCTGTATACTCTTCACCTGGATTCACTAATTGTTAATATTTGACACATTTAATTTACTTTATTATTATTATTAATTATTTCGCTGGACCATTTGTAAGTTAGTTATAGACATAACAGTTCACCCCTAAATATTCCAGGATGAATCTTCTAAGAACTAAAACATTCACCCTTACAACCCCAACACATTGGTCACAATAGGAAGTTTAACGTGACACAATACTATTGTATGACATACAGCCCTTATGCAGGTTTCCAGTGGCCCCAGTACCTCCTTTTAAGCTCTTTTTTTATTGTTGTTGTTCCAAGATCCAGGTAAGGATTATGCATTGCATTTGGTGTCATGTCTCTTAGTCTCCATTCATCTAAAAGAATAAGTTAGCCTTATTTTTCTTTTATAAGAATGCCATTTTTGAAAAATCCAGGTTAGCTGTCTTGCAGACAAATTTGGATTTGTCTCTTTGTTTTCTCATTAGATTCAGGAAAAACATGTTTTCATCGGGAAGGCTACACAGGTTTATCCTTCTGAGTTCATCTTAGTAGGAGGCACAAGAAGTCTCATTTGTCCCATTATTGATTATAAACGTAATTAATAAGGAATATGTGGAATGACACTTTGAGGCTGTATAAATATATTATTTCCCAAGAATCTTTTATCCAATGGTGTTAGGATTCATTGACAGTTTTTGCCTACATTGATTATTACCATGGTAGTTAAAAAATGGTGATTTTTGGCCAGGTGCGGTGGCTCACACCTGTAATCCCAGCACTTTGGGAGGCCGAGGTGGGTGGATCACCTGAGGTCAGGGGTTCAAGACCAGCCTGGCCAACATGGTGAAACTCCATCTCTACTAAAAATACAAAAATTAGCTGGGCGTGATGGTGGGTGCCTGTAATCCCATCTACTCAGGAGGCTGAGGCAGGAGAACCACTTGAACCCGGGAGGTGGAGGTTGCAGTGAGCCGAGATCATACCGTGGCACTCCAGCCTGGGTGACAGAGCGAGACTCCATTTAAAAAAAAAAAAAAAAAAGTGATTTGTTTCTAATGCTATCTCTCCTACATTTATTAACATGGTATTTTTCTGTAAAAGCTTTTCCTTATCCCTCTTCCCCTATTAATTTTTTAAAAGAAAGTATCAGTATGGGCTAATGGTTTTTTTAGTGGTGTTATAGTAGATTAATTTTGCAAATCATCACCAACCTTTTTATTTTTATAAAAAATGTTCTTCCATAGCTTCATTTGCAATATCACTCACTACTTAATAAACCCTGACTTTAGGATTTAAGACTGGAATATTAGTTTGCTAAATCACTTTTAGTTCATAGCACCTAATTTATTGCTCATTTATATTCTGTCTAGAATATTTCACTAAATAGTTTTGTGCAGATTAGTGCTTTTTTCCCTCTACTACTATATTTATGTGTCCTGGGATAGTAACCACATTTGTGTAAATCTTTTTCATTATATACAATATTTACACATGCTGGGTATGTACACAGAAGGTGTTCCTCAGGAAATTCTTCATTAATTTATTCAATTAACTTCTTTAGTTTGCCATGGTCCATAAAGTAAAACGCTCAACTTAAAATTTTAAAAATAATTATATTTTTAGGAATTTTTAACATTTTAATAGTAGTTTCCTTTGCCAGTCCTCTGATGTTTGTTTTATATATCCATTCTGCAGCAAAACCTTTTTTTTTTTTTTTTTTGAGATGGAGTCTCGCTCTGTTGCCTAGGCTGGAGTGTAGGGTGGGTGCAATCATGGCTCACTGCAGTCTAGACTTCCTGTGCTCAAGTGATCCTCCCACCTCAGCCTCCTGAGTAGCTGGAACTACAGGCATGTGCCACCACACCCAGATAATTAAAAAAAAAATTTTTTTTTAAATTTTTTGTAGAGATGGGATTTTACTATGTTGCCCAGGATGGTTTTGGACTCCTAGGCTTAAGCAATTCTCCTGCTTCGGCCTCCTGAAATGCTGGGATTGCAGGTGTGAACCACTGTGCTTGGCACAAAAACTTTTTTAAAGCTAATTTTTAAATTATGGAAGTAGTAGACACTTAATGGTTTAAAAACCCAAACAGTATAGATGGTATAAAATGAAAAAGCAAAAGTCTCCCTCCTTCTAAAATCCTTTGACATTGAAATACTAGCTTGATTTAGAAAGGTAACTTTTTAGGGAATTTTTTTGGTAAAATCTCTATTTTAGATTGTGTCTTCATTACACTTGGGTTTACATGTTTTTTATTTTGAACTATAATCTGGACAGGTTTTCTTAAAATGGAGGTTATAGCTCATTAATGTTTTTCAGTGACATGCACAGGTGTGATTCAAATCTCCTTTACTGTTTCAGTTAGCAAAGCGTGGAATGAAGGTTGTCCTTATCAGCAGATCACAGGATAAACTTGACCAGGTTTCCAGTGAAATAAGTAAGTTCTCACATCAAACTAAAGGAATACATAGCTAATTAATGTTTTCAAGCAGTTATCTGGTACTGACATAGTTATTTCTAGTTCAGGAAACTTATTTTTCAAGGAGAGATATCATGAAAGAGCATGAAAAAGCATAGAATGCTTTAAAAATGGATCATCAATTTTAGGCTGGACGTGGTGGCTCACGCCTGTAATCCCAGCACTTTGGGAGGCTGAGGCGGGTGGATTACCTGAGGTCAGGAGTTTGAGACTGGCCTGACCAACATGATGAAACCCCATCTCTACTAAAAATTTTTTAAAAATTAGCCAGGTGTGGTGGCAGGCACCTGTAATCCCAGCTACTCAGGAGACTGAGGCAAGAGAATCTCTTGAACCTGTGTGGGGGAGGTTGCAGTGAGCTAAGATAGTGCCACTGCACTCCAGCCTGGGTGACAGAGGGAGACTCTGTCTCAGCAAACAAACAAACAGAAAACGTTTTTTAAAAATTGTTTTAGGGTGATTGTAATTTGCTTAAAATATCTTTTACTAATTTTTTTTGTCTTGTCAGTAGTCAAATTATCTGATTTTTTATCATATTCTGCTGAAATGTCTAAATTTATTTGCTATGACTTCATTTCAGTATTCCTGAATGTTTTTTACTCTTTTCTTCTCAGTATTTCTAAATGTCTAACACATATGTTTTAGGAAAAATAGAAAAGATAGCAATACCCATATGTCAGGGAAAATCTTTTGAACTTTCTTCTTAGGCAATTATGCTTGAGACCTGAATTACAATATGGCAAAGACTCTTAACTAACTTCTAGTTAATCAACCAGATGGATAAACCAATGCTGTTCATTTGTTTGGTAAAACATACTAACTGATGTCCCCAGTTTGCTGACCATTTGTGGCCGGAAAGCTTCTTTGTATAATGCTTATATACTTTTATCCTCACAAATCAAATTGTTTACTTATTAAGAGTCAACTGTGTTTGTTTCCAAACTTATATTGGGTATATTTTTTATTAAATATTCTGTGCAATGATGAACTATTAGTGTAAAAGCTAGAGTTAGTTCTATAAAAACTAAGTTGAATGCTCTGAAAAAAAGTGAATAAAATTACTTCTTTAAAAAATTGGCCATCAAATTAGTGTTGAACAAAGACAAATGTAAAATATTGGAAGAACTTACAAAATGTAAGAAATCTGCTCTCCTGATTGTTTCATACGCATTGAAATTTGTGCTGTACTTTACTAGAACTAAAACTGCAATCATAAATTATAGAATATGGGTGTGATGCATGCAAGAAAGACTGGAATTCCAGTCTGCAGATCCAATCTCAAAGATAAGGTCTTGGCCCTACACAGAGGATTGGTGAATGAATTATATTTATACATGGTTTAAGTGAAAAATAAAATGATTACCATGTGTATTTATCTCTATGAGTTCTTGTTTTAACTAACTTCTCAGCTAACAGATTGTCCAGATTCTTTCAATGAGAATTGATGAAACAGGATTTCTTCTATATTTTGTTACTAATGCTACCACCTACTGCTAACATTTATATAGTGCTTTATTATTTATTCATTCTCTCACATGTATTATCTCCTTTGATTCTTCCAACTTACTTATGAGGTATATATTTTTGTTACTATTTCTCTTTAGATCATAGCTGGCCCTATTGGACAGATTACATATAGCTTCACTTTGTATTAGTCTGTTTTTCACGCTGCTGATAAAGACATACCTGAGACTGGGTAATTTGTAAAGAAAAAGAGGTTTGATAGATACACATGGCTGAGGAGGCCTCACAATCATGGCAGAAGGCAAAAGGCACGTCTTACATGGTAGCAGGCAAGGGACAGAATGAGAACCAAGCGAAAGGGGTTTCCCCTAGAAAACCATCAGATCTCTTGAGACTTATTCACTACCGTGAGAACAGTATGGGGGGACCTGTCCCCATGGTTCAATTATCTCTTACCAGATCCTTCCCATAACATGTGGGAATTATGGGAGACACAATTAAAGATGAGATTTGGATGGGGGCACAGCCAAACCATTCACAGTGTCTTACTGGAGATTCCCAATATTAAGTATGTTACATCCTTTTTTTTTTTTTTAATTATTTTAACCTTGCTGAGAGTACAGATCTTTACAAAGCTGAGCATGTAGTATACAGATATACAATATATCTTTGTCATTTGAAGAGTCTAACATTCAAGATTTCAGCTATGTAAATGCAACCCCAAAGGGCCAAGAGATACAGTATTTTACAGTTTTGCTGTGGTCTGAATCTGAATAAAGCCATGACACTAATGAGCCTGCGGTAGTTACTGAGATAGTAGGTGAATTTAACATACTGCCTGGATCTTAGCACTGTTTCATTCTTAGCTTCTTGGAATCTTGTATATAATAACTCTTAAAGTGATTTAAAAAATATTGTGTCTGTGGGTGTGTCTAGACATTGGCCCTTAATGAATGCACCTACTAGTTGCTAGAAGTAAAGGTTCATAGGGAGAAAGTAGATGCTTTTGACTAAATGGAATGTTGCATTTTGAAATGCTGTGATATGAATGAATCTACCATCTACTCGATACAGAAACAAGAAAAGCTACCTCATGACACTTTGAGCAAGTACTGCAGCCTGTACAAAAATTGCTCAATGACTCAGAAGATGTGCTTTAATGATATTTGAGAATTTGGTTAACTCATGAGATGAGGTGGCACGTGACTGTTGGCAGAAATATGATTCTGGAGAAAGACAGGATTCTGTTCAAACATTTTCATGAAGGAACAGATGGTAAAGATACTGAATTGACCTTTATTAAAAGGCATGAGTTTTTATCCTTGTTAAAAATTTTGAAAAATGTTTTTCTGGGCATAATATGAATTTAATAGGAGAGGTGATATCAGCAGACTATGTCTTCTGTTCTAAGCTGAAAAAATACACAGAGGAGATTTATAAGTTAAGACAGATTTTTAACTGAGATGTAAATCACCTCTTTGGGAGGATAATGTTTGCATGAACATATTTATTCCAGGAGAAAGAAGGACCAGTATTTAATTTTGTCAAAGAAAGACTAACTCAGCATTTCTTTGGTTATGCCTTTAATACATGTTTATTGAATGCCTGTGTACCAGGTACTGTGCTAGGCAGTGAAGATACAAGGGTGAACAAGGTGGCATGCAGTCCCTGTTCTCAAAGAATTTAAGTGAGGGAGACAGTAAAAACAAATAGGTAAAAAAACAAACAAACCAAACCAAAAAAACACACACAAAAAAGACAAATAAATAATTGCAGTCGATATTGAATGCCACAAAGGAAACAAAGGGCTAGAGAAATAACAATAGAGAAGTTCTTATTTTGTTGCAGCATGGTGAGTCTTGCGATTGGCAGGGTGATAAAATGGCCAGAATAATGGCCTCTTGCCCATATAACAGCACTCCAGTAATGAAACTGGAGCTTTACTGAAAGACCTATCCTCTGGGCCCATTTGGAGGTATAATGGTGGAGGGATTGTGTATGTGCAAGTTGCATAGGTACATGCACTAATGTTTCCATTTTCTTAAGCCTTGTTGTGCGAGGGAATTTATGGTCTCCCAGTCTCATTAAACTGTAGCCTATCATGGAGTCCAAGTTCCAAGTTCCTGTCAGCCACCCAAGTCAACCAACTATGTGAGCTAAACATTAAATCCTAAATCTCTAGTGAGTGAGTCATAAAAATATTTGGCCCAATCCGGTATTATATTGTTTTCTATTGTGGGTGTCCGTGAGGGATATTTGAGCTAGGTCTTGAGGAGAAGAGGAACTCTTTTGCTGGGAAACTGCCCGTACTGTTATGGCAGGGTTATTATGGGATCTTCAAGCCAGAGAACACCAATCTTGGCAGACACAGGCAGGAGAATAGACTAGTACTATTTCCACTGGAAAGGGAGGTTCAGAGTAGCTTGAGAGTCCAGGATTCTCAGTTTCAATTGAGTCTGCCCAAATATCCCCATCCCAAATCTCAAGGTCATACTTTTTCTCATTCAGTGCTTTCAAATGAGACTAGGTGTCTGTGGAATTCAACTTAAATTGTAATTCTGTAACTGGCACATTTAAATCTGATGTTAGCAACGTAAACTCCACGGCTATAAAACATAAAACTTTTTACTGGGGCTACCATGCAAGTTCTCTGGTTCTCTCATGGTAAATGTGAGCTGACAGTTTACTGATCTGAACTTGTCGTTTTTATTCTGTAAGTGTTCCAGTATATTCAGAAGAAGCCACATCTTAGCACAGTCTTTGTATGCATCATTTCTGCCAAACTCAAATGTAGTCACCATTTGGTCACTCAAGGCATTTCTCCAATGGGTACTTCATTACAATTAACAGCCAGGGTTAATTTGATGGACTGTTGTATCACTTATTGCGTAATGGATTGCTAGTGTCCCATTTCCCTATTGGGAAGGGGCTTAACACTGTGTCTAAGCCCAAGACACAATCATACCAGTGCAAAAGTCCTTTGAGGTTTATGTCTTATGATCCTACTCCTGAAACTAATTCCTGTATCAGGCAGAGCCCAGTCAGGAAACAGAAGTCACACAATTTAGTTTAACTGGGATAACTTGTCTCTTCTAGTCCAACACTTAAACTCACTCCAGTGGGTTAAACTCATCGTTCTTACTTCCCTGTGTGACTGAAACACAAAAAGAGGAAATGAGGGATTGACAAGGAAATTACTTGACAAGTGAAAAAATTCGGGGACATTTTTTGGCTGCTCTCACCTTCGAAATCTGTCATCATATAAACTTGGGCACTTTATATGAAGAAGTAATTCCTTATGAATGTGGAGGGTAGCCTACTCATCAGTGTCAAAGTTTTTAAGAAAAAATTTGAATGGATTATATGTAGTTTAGTAGGACACTAAATGTTTCACCAACAATGGATACGTGCTTTGTCAGGATTGACTGCTTTGATGAAATTATAATTCTTTGTAAGGATACCTGTCACCCTTTTAATTAAGACAAGCTGAAAGCCATCGCACATGTAATAAGCTTATTTTATTATCATTCTTAGCCAGGATTATTCATATATTAAATATTTTTGCCAATTTTGATTCATCAAAGAAAAAAACTAGACAATTTTTTAACACTGAGCTGAATTTTTATTTTTAATAAAGCATAATAAAAAGGAGACTAGCTTTCAGAACAACTTGTTGGTTCACAGATTGTAGAGATGGCAATATTTATAATTCACATTATTATTTTACAGTCCTTCCTTCCTTCTTTTCTTTTTTTGAGACAGAGTCTTACTTTGTCACACAGGCTGGAGTGCAGTGGCCCAAATATGGCTCACTGTGGCCTCAACCTCCCAGGCTTGAGCAATCCTCCCACTTCAGCCTCCCAAGTAGCTGGGACTACAGGCTCGTATTGTGCCACCACACTTGGCTGAATTTTTTTACATTTTTTTATTGAGACAAGGTCTCACTCTGTCATTCAGCCTGGAGTTCAATGGCGCAATCTCGGCTCATTGCAACCTCTGCCTCCCAGCAGAGAATTCAAGCAATTCTCATGCCTCAGCCTCCTGAGTAACTGAGATTACAGGCATGTGCCACCATGCCTGGCTAATTTTTGTATTTTTAGTAGAGATGGGGGTTTCACCATATTGGCTAGGCTGGTCTTGAACTCCTGGCTTCATGTGATTCACCTACCTCGGCCTGCCAAAGTGCTGGGATTACAGGCCTGAGTCACTGCTCCCAGCCTAATTTTTTTTTCTTGTATTTTTTTGTAGAAACAGGGTTTCGCCATGTTACCCAGGCTGCTCTCCAGTTCCTGAGCTCAAGCAATCCTCCCATCTTGGCCCCCCAAAGTGCTGGACTTACAGGTGTAAGCCACTGTGTGCCCGGCCCACAGTCAGTATTTCTGATTGGATGCAGTTTAATAAACTTTGATTTTTAAAACTACATATTTCTTTCTTAGATTTAAAAAAATCAAACCATGAGATTTCTCTTTTTTGTAACTTATCTCAGGGTGTAAAGCTTTTGGATGGTCCTATAATTCCATAGCTTTATCTCTTGAAATGCAATGCTTTTTTAGAAATGTAAATCTTACTGGTCTATAGTGAACAGAGGATAAGGTAAAAAATGTCCATTTCACTTTTTCAGGCCTTACTTGGAATTAAATTTGTATAGTTAAGATATGAATTTGACCAAATAAGTTTGTTCCACAATTTTCTGATGCAGTATCATTAATATGATGCCTTGTTATATTTAGCTTGTTTCATTTTCATAAGGACAACAGGAGGCATTAGTAAACACCTATAGACCTTTTTGTTTTATGTCTAATAAAACTAAAACCACATGATGTTAGGATTAGAGAGTTAATCTCATCTAGCCCCATGAGTCATATTTTTAAAACTGCTTCTTTAATGCTAGAAATATCTCTGTTGCTTGTAGAGTTTATATGTTACAGGGCCAGGAATCAAAACCTATCAATTTTGCCTCTACTGGTTTTGCCTGTAGTACCTGTAACTGTAGAGATATTCTTTTACTCCAAGATCACCAATTTTGTCAATGTTCCTGGCCGTCCAGAAAGTGATGTTCTGTACTACCTGTAAGACAGACTCCACAAGGCAGTGAGCTAGTCTCAGGATAGTTTCCTGAAAGGTCTTTGAAGCATTGTTTCCACATATGAGAATCCTTGTTCCTTACTAGTGGGCTTGTCATGCTTAATTAAATGAAATTTACCATTAAATGAAACATTTCTGGCATGGTCATGGTTACAAAATTGCTTTATCTAATTATATCCTGATAGGGAGAAGGATAGATTCTTACCGAGACAATGCAAATAATTACATTGTCATGTAAAGTAAAAGAACTCAATAAAGGCATGTTGTAGAATATTTGGCCATTGCTTTGATTAGTTTTACAGACAAGATCAATCAATATGTGTTGTATTTGCTATATAATTAACATCTTTAAATTTATCTAATAATTTACCAGTTTATATTCCAGCTACTGTTGTAGCGTAACAAACCACCTCTGTGGTAAAGGAACAACCATTTTAGATGCTCACAAGTTTTTCTGGTCAGGAATTTTGTCAGGACTCAGACAATCCTTTTGTTCCTCATGGCATTACTGAGGTCACTCAGTGATACTTTGCTGACGGATGGTCTGGTCTGGAAGATCTAAGATGGCTTCTCTTACAGGTCTAGTGACTTCAGAGGGGATGGCCAGAGGCTGGACTTAGCTGGGAATGTTGACTAGAACACCTACATGTAGCCTCTCTAGCATAGCCACCTCAGGGTTACTGGACTTCTCACATGGTAACTATATTCCCCCAGAATGAACATTCCTAGAGAACCAGGCAGAGGCTTATATCTTTGTTGCCTGGTCTCAGAATTCATGTAGCATTATTACTGCCATACTCTGTTGATCAAAGCAGTCATGAGTCTACCCAGATTTAAGGGGAGAGGAATAGACTACCATTTGATAAGGGAGTGGCATGGTAACTTTGGCAAAGAACATATGGGATAGAAGATATTGTTGGAAAATACGATCTGGTTTTGGAAAATACAATCTGCCAGTTTATAAGCTATGTTAAAGTTTCCCAGAGAATACTTTTCCTGAATTCTGCGGGATCAGTAGGAAAAACATAGAATTCCAAGAGTATTTGTTGCAATTTGCCCAAGTATCCCTAACTACCATGAGGGTTAGTGAAAAGAAGAAAAAAAAAAAGATGTTTTCTCCAAATATTAAGTTTTTTCTGGTTCTATTTAGTCTTACAAAATTAATTTTTGTTCCATTGGTCAGCAGCATGCTTTTACAAAATGTTTAATTTTGGAATATAGGGTCCTATAAATACTAACTCAATTTCCTGGTACAATTTGTCAGACCGTCTGCTTATGTGGCAGTGTTGGGTTACACTGAGCAGGAAGCCTGACCCATGAGTTGATTCTCTGCAGCATCAGTAATAGCCAAGAGTCCAGATATAGCCCTCACTGAGGCTAATTAGTCTTTTGATGGTCTTCCTAAAGGCTCTATTTTCTGACATTCAGTTTATGACCGGGGCCTTTAGACAAGCTTGAAGGAAAAGTAGAACCACCTGTTAATAAGACTGATGGTTAATTTATTATAGTAATTACCAGTGTCAGAATGGAATCCCCTAGTGGGATACAATATGAAACTAATTAATATGATTTAGTCAGTGATTATCCTGAGGGCATGAGCCTTATCATGGGCATTAGAGGAATTGATACCTCCAGAGACTTTCATAATGTGTGTTTTTAAATTGCCAACAATTAAGAGTATTTTGAACTTGTTGATAACGTAATCTTATCAATCAATTTGTTCATAGTTGTGCCAGAGTTTGCATAGAATCATGAATATGTTTCTATTCATCCTGAAAAGTAGTACATGTTGAGCCATATTTATTATTGGTTACACCTTGCCTACACATAATTGACCAGGGTGTTGAGCTTCTCTTATTGATTTAATAGTTCTTCCCATATCATTCGCTTGATAAACAAAGCAGGTCTCATAAGAGAGCTGAACAAATTAAAGATGTGGAGAATATGCTATGTATCTAGTTACTCCTAATGTCCTCCTTGTGCAATAGTGCTACATAGCAGTTTATCAAGAAGCACTGAAGATAGTTTGGGTGTAAAATATATCTTAACAATTTTATTTTTCTTCATCTGAGGCCCAAATTTGTGAAGAGACTAGTCGTTATACTGAAATATAAGCATAAGTCTTCGGTACCCAAGACAAGAGATGATTACAGTGTTAGTTTGGCATGACAGTAATTAAAGCATAGCTACAAGAAATAATAATTATTAGCAAATCTAGCATATACAGAAACAAGAAACATTTGTTAAAAAATCATTCAACAACATGACAAAAGTCAACACAAAAACTCAAAAAGTTAACAGGCTCTTAGGAAGTGAGAGTATTCTAAGGAGATAAGGAACCTTTGCTAGCCAGGCTGGATACTGAGGCACACAGTAATTTTTACAGCCTTATCATTACGAGAAGACTATATTCGCAAAGATCAGTTTTCTTCTCAACAACTGGTTCCAGACAGTTTAATTCATAAGCTTTCTTTGTTGATTTTAATTTATTTTATACCCTTACATATATATATATGAATTTCTTTATGAATGTTAATCTTTAGAAATTGTCCAGGGTAACCAAACAGTCTCTTTATTTCACTCGCTATGATATTTGTATAATATTTTAAGATCAATTAAGAATTATAGATATTATATTTAAGTTGACATGGCAGAGCAACATGATCATTGTTGATACCACATTTGTCCAAGAGGTGACATTTGAAAGTTTTCCACAGATGGCATGAAGAGTTACTTAGTTTAAATGATTTGGGGAATGTCTGAAGTTCACAAGAGTCAAGCCTTTTATTAAGACATCAATCCTCAACTTTAAATGGTTTGTGGAAGCCATGATACCTAACTGGTAAAACCTATGTAGAAAATTTAAACTCCAAGAATGAAATGTCACACTGGCATTATATTTCATACCGTGATAATATCAGAAGATATATAGCTGTTTTTAAAATTAAAGTTATCAAACCAGTTTTAATTTGGTTACAGATTTACCTTAATTAGGAGTGTAATGTGAAACTTGGATTCTTATATAAACTGCATTTATTTACCAGTATTAGAAATGTTTCAAAAGTTTATGTTAGTACAATTTAAAATAATGACTAGTTGTTAGCCAAAGATCTGAATTTTAAAAACTATCACTGTTTGAGCTGGCCATTTCTGTGGGGAGTGATTTTTCTGAGATTGCCAGCACATGTACAGCCTCAGAAGTTTTGTCCTTGTCTAATAAGTTTTTAGTTTTTTTCTTCTTAGATTTAAATAAGCATTTAGTAGTCTCTATAAGCTATCCAGAGCAGGGGCTCTTCCAAATTTAAAAGAGAGAATTGATGAGCAGTATTGTTCATGTCTTCTGTATCCTTATTGATTTCCTTTCCACTTTCTCCATCAATTATTTTGAGAAGGGAAATGAAATCACCAACTATAATTATGGATTTGTCCTTTACAATTTTTCTATTTCTCTGTGATTAGGTATATTAACATTTAGAGTTGTATGTCCTCTTGATGAATTCGCCTTTTATCATTATGGAATGACCCTCTTTACTCTTGATAATAATCTTTGCTCTGAAATCTACTTTGACTGAACTGTACTTTGTCTAGCTATATTTTGATTAGTGTTAGTATGGTATGTCTTTTTACTTTTAATCTATAAGTGCTTTATATTTTAAAGGGTTTTTTATAGAGTTGATCTTGCTTTTTTATCTAAATTGATGGTTTCTGCCCTTTAGTTGGGGTGCCCAGACCATCTGTATTCAGTATCATTGTTCATTGGGCTGAAACCTACCAATTTGCTTTTGTTTTCTATTTATTCTGTTTGTTCTTTGTTCCCTTTTTCATTTTTTCTGCCTGCTTTTGGATTTTTTAATGCATGCTTTTAGAATTCTAATTTTATTTCTATCCTTGGTTTGTTGACTGTGTATCTTTTTTTTTCTTTCTTTTAAAAGTCTTATATTTACATGTGTATTAACATTTCTGATGCTTTTCATTCTTTTATGTAAATGATTTCAATCAGGAATCTTTTTTTCCCCCCTTTTCCCCTGTCTGAAGGACTTCCTTTAACATTTCTTGTAGGCTAGTCTGCTGATGATTAATTCTTTTTGTATATCTGAAAAAAAAAAAAAAAAAAAAACCTTTACATTTGAAAGGTATTTTCTCTGGGTGTAAAATGATAGATTGAGGGTTTCTTTTTGTTTTCCGGTACTTAAACTACTTTGCTTCACTGTCTTCTGGCTTGCATTGTTTCTGATAAGAAGTCAGCTGTTATTCTTACCTTTTTATCACCATGCATAATATGAGGTTTTTCTCTTTTCTGGTTACTTCTAAGATTTTTCTCTTTATCACTTACGGTTTTTATTTATTTATTTATTTATTTATTTATTTATTTATTTTTTATTTTGCCTCTTGTTATAGTTTCCCTACTTGGAGTTTGTTAAGCTTAAATTTAAGTGTTTATAGTTTTCGGATAGTTTCTTCATCTCACACACTTTTTCTGGGACTTTAGATACGTATATATTAAGTTGGTTGAAGTTGTCTTAACCCACTGATGCTGTCTTCAGTTTTTATTTGAGTTTCTTTTCTCTCTGTGTTTCATTTTTGGACAGTGTTTATTTATATGCCTTCACATTCACTAACGTTTTTTTCTGCAGTGTCTAATATGCTGTTAATTCTTTTAGTGTGTTTTTAATCCAGACGTTGTCTGCTAATTTTATATCTTCCTCACCTTTTCTTAACATGTTCACTCTCTAGTTTCTTGAACATATAGAATTTATCTATAATAATTATTTTAAGGTGTTTAGTGTTTTGTCTACAAATTCCTCCATTAGTAGACTGCTAATTAGTAGACAGACTTGACTGCTGGGCTCTATTTGAATTCCTCTTCTCCTCATAATGGCCTAGAAAATCTCTCCAGACTATAAGCTAGGGCCATGATAGGGCTCACCTCATTTGTTTTCTTTCTCTTAGGAACTGCTGTCATGCAGTGTCTGGAAACCATTGCTCCATATATTTTGTCCATTTTTGCTCAGGCTGGTCAAATGATGTCTAGTTTTTTAGTTAAAGGCCAATGAGTAAATCTAGTCTCTGTTACACCATCATGGCCAGAAGCAGAAGTCCCTCTCCCCTCCTTTGTTAACCATCATAGATTTCCTGGTAAATACAACCATCATTGCATGTGTCCATAAATGTTTGGTCTACATCACACGTTTAAAGAGAGACAAGGACACAATTCTTTTGTATTTGGTTGTACCAGGCCTAGCATGGTTTAGCGGGTGTGGGCACTTAGTAAGTATTGTTTTGGTGACTGAAGAACTGCTATGAAACTTCCTCATATTCTTACTCTCGCACAGAAAGATGCTTTTGAAATTTAGCTTATGGTCCAATTTTGGCACACATGGTTTTTTAAGCCAATATGAGACCATGTTGTAAAACTGTCTAACTAAACATTTTCTCCAAACGTAGCTAATTCCACTTCATTACTGTTTGTTACCAGTCGTTTACTCTGATAGAGAAAAACATCTGTAATATGGGTGGATATTTTGTTAAAAATGTAGCGTACCTACCAATTAGTTAGCCCAGCTAAATTAGCATGTGTTGGTCTGCATCTCCAATTAAGGCAGCTGCTTGAATGTTGCTGTTCTACAGCTGGCATTAGGGATGTGGGAGTGTACTCCACCGTGGCCAGACACTAGCTGTACCTTTCAATTAACATATTTGCCTATGTTTGTATGGTTTCTTTAAAATACTAGGGGGTCTTTCCAATTGGATTATTGATGGTTCAGTGACTTTTGTGTAAAAAAAACAACACTTTTTTTTTGGTTGGGAAATGTGGGACCAAGGTGTTATTAAATGAGTACCATTTAAGTAGAGAATGTTTCTCCTCCCACTTTTAAATTGTTGGTTGTTGTTCTAAGTGGATAATTGTAATTTGAGGTAGAACCTTCAGCTATAGAAGAATTTGTAGAAAGGCATATTCTTGGAAACATTTATAAAGTTTAGTAGTTTTATGTGGGGATTGCTTCCTTTATTATCATGAAAAGAAAGTACTTTGAAACTTATTGAAAAGGTTCGCTTTAACTTGATTTTTCCATCAAGTGAAGTTATATATTTTATGATCAATTATCAGTTGTTTTGATAATCTTATTTTGCCATTATTTATTAAATGCATATTTTTGTTACATGCTAATCTTTAAAATAACTACAAACCAATTAGTTAGGTAATTTAAATGACCTAGTATTATGTCTAATACCAGAATCAAAGAGAAGAGGAATTCATTAACACCAAAAGGAATTTCCACATATTTGAATTATTTCATTTCTTTGCTATTAGAACTAGACTAATTGCAGGTCTAGTTCTCATTCCACTTCTAGGTGATGTTGATATTTCTAACTGTTCACCCTCTTCCAGTTTTCCTTTATGGTATTAATCTAGAATCTCAAGACCTCTTGAATGTATGCCATTGCTTTTCAATTAAGAATCACTTAAAATCAGTGTTTTCAACTTCTATTTCTGAAGTGAAGAAATAGAATGGAGGATGCTGCTGTCACTACCCGTTTCTAGAAAGCCTTTATTCAGTCTTTGTGTGCCTTTTACTAGTGGTTTATGTGCCTGGATGTTAGACCAACAATGTAGGGGCCACCCTCATATGTGAGTCTCTAGCTTTCCTCCTGCTTCAGTTTGGCCATTTTGCTTTGGTCAGTTTTGTAAATTCAGTTTTATATTCTTTTAATAGAAGGGCCTATTGCAATAAAGTTTGAAAATCATTGCTTAGAAAACTCTCCACATTTTCTCTACCAATCCTTATTGCTTCCTTCCAACAAAGGACTTATATTATTCAAAACATGTCTCTATGTGCCTAGCCTTCTATCCTCAGAGAAAGAAATGCCATCTTCTCTAAAAGCTAACTTTTCCCTGGTATCTTGATCCCCAGTGTCTTCTTGGTTCCTTAGGGACTTGTTCCCATAGCATTCTTCTCCATCTGATATGTCTCAAACAGTTACACTATAGACAAATTTTGTTGAGCTGATTGTTTGTTTTCAAAATGAGTACATTTCACTTACATAAATCTTAATTTATATTTTCTTCTGAAAATTTAAAGGATCTGTTAAACCTGGGCCCAGCATTCTTGCAGGGCAGCAATCTACTGGAGCTATGAACCAGTTGTCCTTTAGATGGGATTGCTCCTGTCAAGTTAGCCCAGCCCACTTATACAGTGCAGTACCTACCTGCTTTTATTAGGACCTCTCCACTTGCTTAAGTAATGGACTTGGCACTGATGACATTTAACTTGCAATCTCTGCCAGGCACAGTGGTTCACACCTGTAATTCCAGCACTTGAGGAGGCCAAAGTGGGAGGGTGGCTTGAGCCCAGAAGTTCAAGAGACCAACCTGGGCAACATAGGGAGACCCCGTCTCTGCAAATGTAAAAAATACAAAAATTAGCTAGGCTTGGTGGTGTGCACCTGTGGTCCCAACCAGTGGGGAGGCTGAGGTAGAGGATTACTTAAGCCTGGGAGGTTGAGGCTACAATGAGCCACTGTGTTGTCACTGTACTCCAGCCTGGGTAACGGAGTGAGACTCTGTCTCAAAAGAAAAAGAAATACAAGTTTGCAGCCTTTATTATCCTTTAAGGCCTCTTAGCCTTACAGGACATCTAAAGAGAAATTCTATTTTGTTTGCAAGCCATTTCAGAATATTTGTAAGACACATAGAATGTTTTTAGCAATTGGATTTGCCTGATTTTCAGTGAAATTTATTTCTTCTATTATAGTATATTTATAAATATTCTCCACGAATTTTGCTTTTGTCACATAACAGAAATATCTATAAATATGAATACTAAAACAAGGTAAACTTAGGACATAGGAAAATCACAAAAATACGCATGTACAGGTTAGTGAGTGATTAGAGAGGGAGAGAATCACATGCTCCCTACTACTTTTTTTTTTTTTCTTCCCAGAGGGAACCACTATCTTAATTTCTAACATTATCATTTAATTTTGACTTCTTGGACTTTATATAGATTGTATGATACAGTATATTTTCTTTTGAGTTTTGGCTTCTTCAGCTCAATATTAATGTTTGTGACATTCATCCGTATTTTTACATGTAGCTATAAATAAATCATTCCTTTTAATCGCTTTATGAATGTGTTGCAATTTAGTTGTACATCCAATTGTTGATGGACTTTTGGATTGCTTCCAGTTTCTGGCTATTATCAGTAATATGACTGAACAATCCTGGACATGTCTTTTGGAGCACATATATACATTATATACGTTCATTTCTGTTGGATAAATATGTAGCAGTGGACTCATATTCTTTTTTTTTTTTTTTTTGAGACAGAGTATTGCTCTGTCACCCAGGCTGGAATGTAGTGAGGCAATCTCAGCTCACTGCAACTTCCACCTCCCGGGCTCAAGTGATTCTCCTGCCTCAACCTCCCCAGTAACTGGGATTAAAGACACACACTACTATGCCCAGGTAATTTTTGTATTTTTAGTAGAGATGGGGCTTCACCATGTTGGCCAGGCTGGCGTTGGACTCCTGACCTCAAGTGATCGACCCACCTTAGCCTCCCAAAGTGCCAGGGATTATAGGTGGGAGCCACTGTGCCTGGCCTCATATTCTTGATAGTCTCTTTCTCATGTATAAGGCATTGCTGTTTCTTTCATTGCTGTTTCTTTGGTACCGAGATACCAAGTACATTTCTGAAGATCATATTACAAATACGGTAGCAGACTCAGAATTTCCACCTTCGTTTCTTCTGTAAACTGTCACCTTAAAAACAAAACAAGACAAACCAAAAACATTTATTGAGACCTGCAAACCTGTTTTCATTTCTTTTGGTAGTTTTTATAAATTTTAAAAGTAATTTTGTGTGTGTGTGTGTGTGTGTATATATATATATATCTTGAAAGCTGAACATCTAACCTTTTTATTTAACTGCTTTTTAAAGTTTTCAACATACAAAATTTTATCTGTTGGTTCATGTGGAAGTTTGCCTTCATTTAGCATGGTTCCAAGTGTTGAGTCGTTAATAGTGAGGAGACATAAAGTGCATTTTAAAGATCCTGTTGATGGAGAGTAAATATGCTGCAGCTTACTGTGTTAATTGGAAAATAAGCCACCATAAAATCCCCCTACTCCTGTTTTCTCTTAAAAGTTCATTCTTGAAAATGTCATAGAACAAATAGGTGCGCTCATTTAAGTTGGCGTGCACTGTCTCAGCAAATGATGAGTTAAACATTTTTGGTTTTGGCATTGCCTTCTTTCCATCACCCCTTCACACACAGTGCTAAAACATTATTAATTGAATTTTCTCTTGGCACAATTACAAGATGACTTCTACAAGGAGGTCTTAATGTTATTTAAATCATCATTTTACATAGCAACATTGCCCCTGGGACTTTTATACAATGCAACTGCTTTGGCAGATGAAAGAAATCAAGTACTGCTGCACAGACTTTTAGGAGTATTAATATATTTAAAAAACAAGTAAAATGCCGATGTACTAGCTTGTGATCCAGTATGAATGGAAAATAAGTCCATGAGAGTGGTTACTTTTTCTTGAATAGAACAGAGTATCATGGGAATGTGCGCTATTTCTAATCTTTTTTTGTGAATGAGTTTTCTTTAGATTAATAGATTTTCACCTGATTTAGGGGGAAAAGCAAAAGCTTTCGGCTAGGCATGGTGGCTTACTCCTGTAGTCTCAGCACCTTGGGAGGCAGAGGTAGGTGGATTGCTTGAGCCCAGGAGTTTGAGACCAACCTGGGCAATATAGTGAGACCCCATCTCTACTAAAAATACAAAAAAAAAGCTGGCTGTGGTGGCACGTGCCTATAGTTTCAGCTACTTGGGAGGCTGAGGCAGGGGGATCGCTTGAATGTGAGAGGCGGAGGTTACAGTGAGCAGAGATTGCGCCACTGCACTCCATCCTGGACGACAGTGAGACCCTGTCTCAAAACAAAAAACTCCACAAACTTTGAAGCCATTTTGAAAATGTCCAGAAATTTCTTGAAGAATATTTTATTAAGAACATTTTGTCTTACTAGATTTTAAAAATATTTTGTGGTTTATTCATTTTTAAAATAGAATTAAAAAAATTTTTTTTCAGAGATAAGGTCTTTCTTTGTCACCCAGGCTAGAGTGTAGTGGTGTGATCATAGCTCACTGTAACTTTAAACTCCTGGGCTCGAGCAGGTCTGCCTCAGCCTCCCAAGTAGTTAGCACTACAAGTGCACGCCACTATGCTAGCTAATCTTTAAATTTTTCATTGAGATGGAATCTTGCTTTGTTGTCCAGGCTGCTCTCAAACTCCTGACCTCGTGATCCTTCCACCTTGGCCTCACAATATGCTGGAATTACAGGAGTGAGCCACTGTACCTGGCCTAAAATCGACTTTGTTTCTTAGAGTAGTTTGAGTCCACAGCAAAATTGAACAGAAGGTAAAGAGACTTCCCAAATACCCCATGTCCCCATATGTATGCGGCCTCCCCTACTATAAAAATCCCACATCAGAGTGTTAGATTAGAACCTATACTGACCATCATTATCACCTAAAGTTCATAGTGCAGTATAAATTTTTCATGGCCTTGGAAGGAATACATTTAAATCTCAAGTTTTTGTTGTATATACTACCTATAAAATGTTTTTCCTAGATGTCTGCATTTTGATTCCTTAGCTTATTTCTCCTTTGACTTTTTGAAAATGGAACAGAAAGTATATTTTTTGCTTTTTGCCCTTTTATATTTTTAAGTTTAACATTAAATGTCTTTGGAAAATATGTTTTACTCGATGCCTCTCTTTTCTGTTTCTGTTGTACATTGGGCATGGCCTGAAAGGGATCCAGGTAGATGCTAGGTCACATATGTGTATGCTTATAGAAACCAGGCAGGTGATAGGAATCATCCAGGTGGCCTGGGGTGAGGCAAGACTGAACACATGCCCCATGTAAACGTGTCAGCTTTAGCTGACTATTACCAAGCAGCAGGGCAAGCCCAGGGGTGCCACATTTTCCAATTATTTTTGAAGAAGTTTTAAAGAAAAACAAGGTGTTTTATGTAAGACTTCGTAATTTTTTTTTGTTTGTTTTTTGTTTTTTTTGAGATGGAGTATCCGTCTGTCGCCAGGCTGGAGTACAGTGGCGCAATCTCGGTTCACTGCAACCTCTGCCTCCCGGGTTCAGGTGATACTCCTGCCTCAGCCTCCCAAGTAGCTGGAATTACAGGCACACGCCATCACGCCCAGCTAATTTTTTATGTTTTTAGTAGAGACAGGGTTTTACCATGTTGGCCAGGATGGTCTTGATCTCTTGACCTCGTGATCCGCCCTCCCAAAGTGCTGGGATTACAGGCATGAGCCACCACGCCTGGCCAAGACTTTGTAATTTTACATCAGCCCTAACTGGAATCAAAGAAAACTGAGGGTCCAACAACCCATTCATTTATTTATCTTTATCAAGTCATTATTTCTATAACAATTAAATGTGCTGGAGACTCTTCTAAGAGCTTTAGAGAAATCAACTCATTGATCCTTGAAAACCCCTTTGAGACTAGTACTTATATTCTTCTCATTTGAGACATGATCCAAGTAAGATGCAGAGGGGTAAGAATTCTAAGCTAGGTGGAATTCTAAGATGTTTCCCAAGATTCTCACCTTCAGGTATATACACCCCATGTGATTCCCTGCCCTTGAGTTTAGGTGGGACTGGCGAGCATCATGGATGCCATTCTTGTGATTGGTTACGTTATATGGCAAAACTGATGGGAGTTTATAGATATTATAAAGGTCCTAATTAGTTGACTTTGAGTTAAGGAGGAGATTATCTTTGGTGGGCCTCACCCAGTCAAGTGAGCCCTCTAAAAAGAGGGCCCAAGTGGAGACTTGAAGCAAGAGAAATCCTATCTTTTGACCTTGAAGAAGTAAACTGCCGTCTTGTGGGGAGGGTTATGTGACGGGGAATGGCAGGTGGCCTCTAGAAGCAGAAGACCCCGGTCTTATAACTGCAAGCAACTGAGTTGTCAGCAACCAGTGAGCTTGAAAGTGGCACCTGAGCCTTAGATGAAATTCTAGCCTGATGAGACGATGAGCAGAGGAGTCAATTACACTACAGAAACAGAGAGATCATAAATATATATTGTTCTAAACAGCCAAGTTCTGTGGTAATTGTGATGCAGCAGCAGTGGAAAACTAATACATAGTCCTAGGTTCACATTGCTGATGAGTGACAGATGCAGGTTTTGGATCCAGGTGCCCAACTACAGAGCATACTGTCGGGGGTCGTTTGGTGGCTCCTGATCCAGAGAAGTTTTGAACAAATAATTTTAAGATTTTTTTTTTTTTTTTAGGTTTCAACTCTTTTGTGAACACAAAGTTTGTATTCCATTCTATGAAGTTCTACTTTGTAAATCCACTTTTATTTGCAACTCAAATTTATTTCTTAAAGTTTTTCTCTTTACAAGTATACATACCATGTAAAAATTAGTTTATTAAAAAATAATATATCTTTTGTATTGTGAACTAATTTTAATATTTATAATCTCGTAGGAATGAAATATTAAACACTGAGCATTTTAGAATATGTATTTACTGAAAGCTTTTTGTAGTATTGTAGAAACTTTATTTTCTTTGATTCAAATTTTTTTAAAGATGATGTAATATTTTAGAATTTGGCAGTTCAATGAGGTTCATCTGAAATATTTTGACCTTCAAAATTTATGGCTTGCCTTACATTTTAAATCATGAGATAGAATTTATCTTTTTTCACTTTATCTTCATCTAGTTTCAAATATGTGGATGTGAAATGAAGCCTGCTTAAATTAGTGGAGAGGACATGGTGTGGAGTATAATCTACCAAGTGGGCAGTAAAAATTCTAACGAAAACATAATAGGCATTTATCAGTTCTTCATATAGGCATTAATTAGACTGAATCCTAGTTACTAATTATTAAGAATTACTAAGATTCTGAAATTGCCTGAAATCTGGGCTTAAAAACAATGTTCTACTTTGGAATGGGAAATAAACTTACAACATTAGTTTTATGCAGCATGTTCTTTAAAATACCAAGAGCTGTTACCGGAGCATGATGCTGTGACTATGGATTAGTCATTAGGAGACCCAGATTCATCTGCGTCTTCCTCTGTGGATCTTTGTGGCCCGAGATACCTGGCTGTCTATTGTACTTTGTGTAAAACAGATGTGACTGAATTCACACTGTGATTGAAGACTGTGTGTTCCACATAAGTGAGAAGATTGTTTTAAGGATCAAATGAGAATGTATTGGAGAACATTTTGAATGTAAGGCGAGTTTAACTTGCAGTCTTTCCCTTTGCTGGTATAGTATGTTCCTTGCTTTAATGGGCCAAAATGAGAACTAAAACTGCCACCTGCCCTGAACAGTGTGCAAAATATCTTCCACATGATGCATTACTGCTTTCCCATTGGGTAGGATGTTCAAGGAGAGTTACTGAATTTCGTTCATCTTACTGCTGTTTATCATCCTAGTATCTAGTACCTACTGATAAAGAAAACTTGGCTTCTTTTTTCATTTTTTATCCTAAGTGGCTGCAGAATTATTGGTAATCCATTGGCATTTGCAAAATAATTTTTGCTGACCTGGATATTTGAGATAGTCTCTGAGATTTCATGGGAAGTATTGGTAGCAGGATGCAAGTGATCTGCTCCCTCTCATCCCCCAGTGCCCTCTCCACTCCCTGTTACTGCATATCATATTACCTCACACGCTCTCTGCTGCTCAGGATATCATCTCATGCGTATGGTATTCTTATTTTTTCTTTCTTTCTTTTTTTTTTTTTGAAACAGAATTTCACTCTTGTTGCCCAGGCTAGAGTGCAATGACATGTTCTCAGCTCACTGCAACCTGCGCCTCTCGAGTTCAAGCGATTCGCCTGCCTCAGCCTCCCAAGTAGCTGGGATTACAGGCATCCGCCACCATGCCTGGCTAATTTTTTTGTATTTTTAGTAGAGACGGGGTTTCACCATGTTGGCCAGTCTGGTCTCAAACTCCTGACCTCAGGTGATCCGCCTGCCTCAGCCTCCCAAAGTGGTGGGATTACAGGTGTGAGCCACTGTCCCTGGCCTATGTGTATGATATTCTTATCATACATATGTTACATATGTAATATATGTGCATACCATACATATGTTACATAACCATACATCAATTAGGCCGCTCAGGATATCATCTCGTATGTATTGTTTTTAGTCTTTCTAAGGAAAATGTTTAGAAGCTAAATAAAGATTATTAGAACATGACTTATCACCTGTCTTTACCATTGCCACTGGGATAAAATAGGTGACCGGGGTTCACAAATACTCCAGAATGCTCTGCATGGCTCTTTAGTGTATTACTCACATTCTTTTCTTTATGACTTTGTGCCTTTCGCTGTTGCCTGTGGTACATCTTTTCTCAAATTCTTCCTGCACCTTTCCACAAGGTGGCCTTAACTAAACTATATGTGGCCCTGCCTTGGATTATGATTTGTTTTACATACTTTATTTTTTATATATATTATAACAGATATGTATATTTTATAATAAAAATGTTTTATCTTTGGCATGAGAAGGAATCCCAGAATCTGGGGCATATGTGCATGCAGCCTAGTCGCACCTATAACCTCTTCTCCTCAAACTGTGTTTTTGGCTTTGGTGGTAACAAATATAAGCCTTCTGCAGTTTCCCCATTCTTCTATTGTCTTCCCCCCAACACCTCCTTATAAGGTCTTGGTGACCTATAAAAGTTCCTCTGAATTCACCAGCTTCACCTATTCTGTTGCTCTTAACTTTCCATGATACAATCTCCTTCTCCAATACAATGAATTCTTCCTTTGATCTGCACCCCTAACACTATGTTTTTGATGCCTGATTAAAGAAATTATGGCATAGCTATTCTATGTAATATTATGCAGGGATGCTATGAAATCATTAAAAATGTTTGTCGGTATATGCTGACGTGGAAGGTCATCTTTAGTGATAAAAAAGCAAGTTGCAGAATAGCATTTTTAGAGAAAGTCTGGTCTGTCTTTTGTTTTAAAAAAAGAGTATTCCACATTCATACAAATGCCAAAATTCATGAACCAATTCTGTTTGTAGATAACATGTAGATACACATCAAAAAAAGTCTGCAAGATAACAGCCCAGACCTTTCACTGTGGCTATCTCTGGGCAGTAAGAAAACCAAACTTACTTATTATTTGAGTGTCATGGACCTTCTTGCGAAAACAAATGGTAAAACGTCTATTCCTACAAAAATATATGTATATATATACACACAGAATATTTTGCCAACAATTTTAGGAACTTTCCTTACTGTCCAAGTCATTCTGCTGAATTTTAAAAATGAAATTTTATTATATATTAAGTGTAATTAACTAATGCATTTTAAGGCCAAATTTGTGATCTGATAGTCACATTTTTATAAGCTGTATATATGCTTTATAGTTATTGGATCCTTAAGACAATTAGTATTTGGGAACATAATTTTACTATTTTAAATTATTCTAGAGACTAATGGTATTATATATGTGTATGTTATGGTTATTAGGTTTAACTATGATTGATTTAATAACAAATTCCAATTATAAAATTGTTTCTGTGGGCACATATGATCTACTTTTCAATATGTGTTTGATACACTTTCTGGGAATGCTTTAGGCAAAGTATGGAGTTACCTATATATCATCAGCATGAAACTCAGTAAGTATGAACAACTAAGAAACTGTTTTGCCCTTACAAAGCTCACATATTTATTTAGACCCTTTATCCACCAAGTAAAGGTCACAAATAAAACTCTTCTCAAATCAAGGCTTAAATTACAGCATTTAATCAGCCTGTATTATGCAGCATATATGTCAAAGATACTTGAAGGGATTCCCACTAACCAGCTTGAAGGGACGCTTTCTAACCAAAGCTGGACAAATTGCGCATTAAAACTAAAATGATGGAAACAAATTTTAATCTGTCGATTAAAATAGGAAACCATGGCCGGGTGTGGTGGCTCACTCCTGTAATCCCAACACTTTGGGACCCCAAGGCGGGAGGATTACCTGAGGTCAGGAGTTCAAGACCAGCCTGGCCAACATAGTGAAATCCCGTCTACTAAAACTACAAAAGTTAGCTGGGTATGGTGGCACGAGCCTGTAGTCCCAGCTACTCGGGAGGCTGAGGCAGGAGAATTGCTTGAATCAGGAAGTGGAGGTTGCAGTGAGCCAGGATCGCACCACTGCACTTCAGCCTAGATGGCAAAGAGAGACTCCGTCTCAACAAAACAAAAAAAAAAAAAAAAAAAAGGAAAGCATGAGCCCACCGCCCATCATAATAATGATAGGTGAATGAATGAAATGAAATTTTTACAAGGAATGAGATTTAATGTAGTCTCAAAGTATCTTCCCACAAGATACAAAAAAAACTTGCAAATTAAAAAGGGAAAAATAGTAACTTTTTAGTGGAGGAAACTGGCAGACACTACCTTAATAAGAGACTAAAGTTATCATCATCAGTACTGGGACAAATCAAAATGATGTGCCACCTGATGGGATGCAGTGAGAAACACAGCATCACTTCTGTGATATTCTGGCCAAAAGTGCATATCCTGAGTCTAATCATGAGGAAGTATAGAAACCTAAGTTGAGGGACATTCTACAAAGTAATTGGCCTGTAATCTTCAATTTGTCAAGGATATGAAGATCAAGGAGAGACCAAAAGACCGTTCCAGATTGAAGGAGGCTAACCAGAATGGTAGCTAAATGCATCAGTTGATTCTGATTTGGATCCTTTTGCCGTAAAGGATATTGTTGGGACAACTAGTAAAAATTGACAGGCTCTGAGGATTACAAGATAGTAATTATTCATCAATACTAATTAGTCATAATGTTAATTTCTTGATTTCGATGGTTGTATTGTATCATTTAGGAGACTGTAGTAAGTACATAAAGTACATACTAAGGCAGCATTCTCAAACTTTTTAGTCTCAGAGCCCTTTTATACCCTTAAATATTATTGAGGACTCCAAAGAGCTTTTTTTTTTTTTCCCACCTTTTTTTTTTTTTAATTATACTTTAAGTTTTGGGATACATGTGCAGAACATGCAGGTTGTTACGTAGGTGTACACATGCCATGGTGGTTTGTTCTACCCATCAACTCGTAATCTACATTAGGTATTTCTCCTAATGCTATCCCTCTGCTTGCCACCCACCCCCTGAACAGGCCCGGTGTTTGATGCTCCCTTCACTGTGTCCATGTGTTCTCATTCTCATTGTTCAACTCCCACTTATGAGTGAAAGTGTGCGGTGTTTGGTTTTCTGTTCTTGTGTTAGTTTGCTGAGAATGATGGTTTCCAGCCTCATCCATGTCCCTGCAAAGGACATGAACTCATCCCCAAAGAGCATTTGTTTACATAGGATACCACTATCAATGTTTATCACATTATAAATTGAAACTGAGAAACTTAAAAATAATTATTTAACTCACTTAAAAATAACAATAAACCCTTTACATGTTAACACTACACATTTTGAGGGAAAATAACTATATAGTCTGAAACAAAACAAAATGTAGTGAGAACAATCACATTGTTTTACATTTACAAAATCTCTTTAATATCTGGCATTGTAGCAGGATGAGTTGCAGACAAAACTCCTCAGACACCGGATTAAAGAAGGAAGAGGCTTTATTCGGCTGGGAGCATTGGCAGACTTGCATCTTAAGAGCTGAGCTGCCTCAAAAAGAAATCATTGGCCCTTTTAAGGGCTTACAGCGCTAAGGGGTCCGTGTGAAAGAGTCATGATAGATCGAGCAAGCATGGGGAATGTGACTGGGGGCTACATGCATAAGCTAACAGGACAGAAAGTTTTGCAATACTTTTTCATACAATGTCTGGAATTTACAGATAACACAAGTAGTTTAGGTCAGGGATTGATATTATTATTATTATTATTATTATTATTTATTTTATTTTATTTTTTAACGACCAGGGCTGGGTGGTGATGCCAGGCCATCTGGCTATTTATCTTACTTCTGTTTCTTTTTAACTTTTTGCTTTTTTCTTTTTCCCTGTCTTATAAACTAGGCAAGGGCAGGTGGGGGTGGAGGGCAGCAGAAGTGGTGGTCTCCTTGCTTATTCCCCACCTTTGAGAAATCCACTTATTAGTGGAAGCTCTCACTTTTATTTTTACTTTCCGAGTCTCTTTGTGAGACAGAGCAATAGTGATTCATGTAATACACGTGTGGTGAAGTTTTCTGATGAACCAAGGTAGCAATAAAACCTTTTATCATTTGAAGGAGCAAGGGTAATACACAGGGAAGCAGCAAGCAAGTTCTTATTACTAGCAGTATACTTATAAGGGTTTTAAATCTTCTTATAGCTGGAAGTTGTTTTTCTAAATAAACACTTAGGATTAAACCTGTGCTAAACCTGTACAGGCACATGTTCCAACTTTATGATGTCCTAAGCAGGTTAGTTCTTTTACTGGGTCTTAAAAGCCTTTTTTTAGCGAGCAACATAGTATTTCTTAATAATAGAAGTTTTTAAGAGTCAGATGCTTGAACTTGTGGGCATCTGTTTGGGGAAAGAGTCAGTTAAAGTAAAATTATTTTGAAGCATTAACTTTTTTGCTTCTTAAGGCTATTGGTCTCTCATGTTAGCTTTTCTATAAACATAACATAAGGAAATGCTTAGGCTGCTGACAATGTTTTCAGCCAGCTGAGTAAATAGGTTTTTTTTTTTGTTTGTTTGTTTGTTTGTTTGTTTTTGCTAAAGGAGGAGGCTCTGGTAACTTCTGGTTTATATGCTTAAAGAATGACTTAAAGACTCAGAATTGTTGCTGGGCCAGACGGGTTTGGATTCCTTGACCAAGTAGTGTGTATACAGTGGGAACACCTTTCTTTTTTTTTTTTTTTTTTCTTATTTTGAGACAGAGTCTCACTCTGTCGCTCTGGCTGGAGTGCAGTGGCATAATCTCAGCTCACTGCAAGCTCCGCCTCCCAGTTTCACGCCATTTTCCTGCCTCAGCCTCCCGAGTAGCTAGGACTACAGGGCTGCCACCATGCCCGGCTAATTTTTTGTATTTTTAGTAGAGACGGGGTTTCACCATGTCAGCCAGGGTGGTCTAGATCTCCTGACCTCCTGATCCCGCCTGCCTCAGCCTCCCAATGTGCTGGGATTATAGGTGTGAGCCACCACGCCCAGCCGGGGACACCTTTCTACAGATAGGTGTTTCTTCTAGCATGGTTAAGGGGGATAACAACAACAAAGCAATGTACAGCATATTCCTATCTAGCAAGGGCAAAAGAGGTCCTTTCCTGGGAAAAGCAGTTAATATTACAGGAAAACTATTAGTCTTAAGATTTTTAACTACATTTACTTGCTTGAGGAGTCCTCAAGCTTCGGCTGTGCGTAGACTAGCCAGCTTCCAGGATGTGACTAGAACAGAGCTTGCTCTAGTCCAAACATAGTTTAGTCTAAAACATAGTTAGATTTGCATATCTACTTCTGCATTCAGTCTACTGCAATTTGTTATTGTGGTTGAAGTAGGAGGAAATCTGGCTTTACATGGATGCGTAGTTGGAGAAGAGAAAGCTATTTTAGTATCTTCTTTGGATGATTGTGGATATTCTTTTGGTACATCAAAACATTCTAAGTGAAAGCTTCTTAAAAGTTAGTTGCAATATGAAATCTGAAATTATATCAATTTTTTATACTCAGTGACATTAAAATATTAAATTCATTGTTCTACCTCACAGTCTGAATAGGTCTTTTATCCATCATGACTTTGTAACTTTATCTCTTGGAAAATATTGGTTCCTGAATTTTGCAGATCTTCCAAATGTTGACACAGTATCAAAGATAATCACAATTGTTAATGTCACCTCCAATCTTATCAGAAAAGTTTTTTCTCTTAAGCTGATGGGGGTGGATACAAGTTTTCCAAAACTCTTATTTTCATTTAAAAACTCAAATTTTATCATGGACAGCAAATATTGTTGCTTGTTTTCCTTGAAGTGACAAACTAACCTCATTCATTTTTGAGAATATGCCTGCCAAATTCAAATAAGAATCGTTTTTCTGTCAGTTGTTCTTTCATATAAAGTGGTGTTGCGTGAAAAAAAGGGGCTAATTCAGCTCACGACTCAATTGCACAAATGCTTTTCTTCAAGACAGCCATTGTATTAGGAACACAGAAAAAGTGCTTCATGCAAACCTTCCATTTTGTCACACAGAACATTAAAAAGATTTGTACTCAAATAGAGATTTAATAAAAGTAATGATTTTCACTGCTTCATCAAGGGGTATTTTTAAATGAAACTGATTTTTTTCTTTTTTACATGTGAAGAATACAATGACTTCCAATACAGCAAGGTGCCACTGCTTTGATTCTTGTTTAGGTTGTAGCAGTTTTACCCACCCTTGCTTTTCTCAATATAGTGAAGAGGGCAGAGAATATCAGTATTTTATACTCTTCAGGGATCATGGATCACATTTTGAGAACCACTACATCAAAGTATTTTTGGGTGCTGGGCATCATGTCAGCAATTTAATCTAAAATGATTCAGGGGAAAAAAGTTACTTGTAGAATATATGCAGCTTTCCTGGTTTGAGATTATTTCAAAATTTAAAAAACAACATGACCTTTCAAGTGTTGAAAACTGATATTTGTGAGAATAATTATTTTAAACTTCAGCAATATACCGGTAAGTTCTTGTACAGATTGGATAACTTAATGTTATTTAGTAGCATTCTTGGCATATAGTCGATGCTCAGAAATTGATAACTGTATTATTACTCCTGTTTTGTTGGTAGAATGTTAACTATATCTCTATCCATTTTATATGGTATCTCTGTGTCTTTTAGGGAATCTTAGGGTCAAAATGACTTGTGTCAAGTTCTTATTCTTTGTTTGTTTGCTTTTTGAGACAGAGTCTTGCTCTGTCGCCCAGGTTGGAGGGCAGTGGTGATCTTGGTTCACTTCAGCCTCCACCTCCTGGGTTCAAGTGATTCTCATGCCTCAGCCTCCAGACTAGCTGAGATTACAGGTGTGTGCCACCACGCCAGGCTAAGTTTTGTATTTTTAGTAGACACTGGATTTCAGCATGTTGGGCAGGCTGGTCGCGAGCTACCGACCTCAGGTGATCCACCTGCCTCTGCCTCCCAAAGTGCTGGGATAACAGGTGTGAGCCACCTAGCCTTGCCTTCAAATTCTTATTCTTTGTTCTGAAAGTATAGGAGAACAGATTGTGTATCAACTGCCTTTGCTTTTATTTTGTATTAATATGTAAAAACTATGCTATTTTGATACATGAAGAGAGGGTGTTTTCTGTGTTGAACAGAAAGATTGTTATACTCTTGACAAAATATTGTTGAACTATCTTTATCTAAGTGTAAATGGCAATGAAGTAAATACTTGGCTGGGTGCAGTGACTGACACCTGTAATCCCAACACTTTGGGAGGCCGAGGCGGGTGGATCACCTGAGGTCAGGAGTTCAAGACCAGCCTGGCCAACATTGTGAAACTCCATCTCTACTAAAAATACAAAAATTAGCCGGGCATTGTGGCAGGTGCTTATAGTCCCAGCTTCTCGGGAGGCTGAGGCAGGAGAATTGCTTGAACCTGAGAGGTGAAGGTTGCAGTAAACCAAGATTGCACCACTACACTCCAGCCTGGGTGACAGAGCAAGACTCCGTCTTGGAAAAACAAAAATACTACTACTAATAATAAAGTAAATACTCATTTCAATAGCTATTTTAAATTTTATGGTGAGTTTTCTGCCCCAAAGTTCCCTTTTTAAAAAAAAAGAAACAAAATCAACTGTTAAGCTTCTTTTTTCTAAGTACCAAAGTGGGAGATCCAGACCTTTGAAAAGAATACTTTTTTCCTGTGGCAAGATTTTACAAAACCAGAGTGGAATCTTGTAAGAACAAAGTGACAGGTTAAAATAAAAAGAGGTTACTTTAAAAAAAAAATTACCTCAATCAGCATTTTAAAAATAAAGGTACTGTATGATATTTGACTTCTAATTAACTTTAGCAATCTTTATGCGTGAAAGAAGAAGGGAGAAATAGTATGTTGGGTTACAAGAATATCTCTTTTTGCTTTCTGACTTGATTTGTAGGTCATGGTTATCCTGCATGGAAAATTGGTCAGCTCTGGCCCAAATCTTCATAGTCATTTCCTTTTTCAAGCTAACAAAGAGAGAGAAGCAACTTACCTCAAGGAAAGACTCGTTTTACTAAAAAATAACAGAGAGACACATTTCATATGATTAAAAAAATGCTGGGACATAATCACAGGAGCATTGCCTCATATGCAGAACTAGTTGTTGTTTTAGCTATAAAATGTGACGTTTCATTAACTTGATTTCTAAAGCAAATGTATAAAACCACTGTGTTCTCTCTCTTCGTAGAGCTGTTTGTCTGCTCAGTTGTAAAGTCCTGCGGGCTGTCACTCAGAAGGCCCTCCCAGCCCAGCCTGCCTTCCTCTTCCCACTGCTGTCTCTCTCTCCATGGGACCCTCCTCTCTCACGGGACTAATGAAGCAGCTGCTTTGTTCTCTGCCTGCCGCCTGTCGCTTTTTATAACAAGCTGTGTATCTTCTACTCTGCCACTGTCATTTCCTTCCTCAAAAAAAAAGAAGTGTGATCTAGTAACTTCTCACTGTAATAACCTCTCCTAAGTAATTATAACACACAGGAGGAAATAGAAACTTGTTTTAGGGCTGATTCCATAGGCCTGTGACTTGAGCATTTGCATGGGGCCCCACACTTAGAAGGGTCCATACTTGGTTTAATGCTCTGCTGTTGCCATCTTGAAATTCTTAATAACTTTTGAACAAGGGTGTCCCACATTTTTATTTTACACTGGGTCCCACAAATTAAGTAGCTAGTCCTATTTATTATTTTGGACCATACAACCTCCACCAACTCTCATCTACAAATTTTCTTTCCACTTCTCTGTGTACACCACATATGCCATCCACGGAGATTCTTAAAATATGCTATTCGTTTTCTGTGCTTTCTGTTTTTGCCAACATCTGCCCTTTCTTGGTAGGGCCAATTCTTACTCTTCACCAAAAACTCCACACAAATGTTACCTACTATGTAAAATAGCACTCTGCAAGAATGAGTTGCTTTCTCTTTGATGCTTTGTTTATATTTATTAGAGCAGCAATTGGATTCACACATATCTCCTTCATCCAAATATAACCTATTTGAGGGTATTTGTTATCATCCTCAGGGTGAAGCCTGACACATGGGCACGACTTAGTATGTATTTCTTGAATTTACTCAATCAAAACATTTATTGAGCTCCTATAAAGTACCAGGTACTGTTGGGCTTTGAGTATACAGTAGTAAAGAGCAAAAAACAGGCACAGATCCTGCCCTCATAGAGCTTACAGTTTAGGGAGTGAGATGCTTTGCCAGATTGTAACTGGCCGTGATCCTGATTAAATGAATGAGCACATGGGCCTTGGTTTAGAATGGGAAATCTTTTTGTCTCTTTGACTACCGGTGGTGGTGGAATATTATGATCCCTAGAGTACTGGGAATTTTGTATTTGGAAGCTGACCCAGGTCATTTGGTGACATTAAAGAGAAGGGTGGGCCAGTCATGGTGGCTTCACACCTGTAATCTCAGCACTTTGGGAGCTCATAGCAGGCAGATCACTTAAGCCCACGAGTTTGAGACCAGCCTGGGCAATATGACAAAACCCCCAAAATTAGATGGGCATGGTGGCATGTACCTGTGGTCCCAGCTACTTGGGAGGCTGAGATAGGAGGATCTCTTGAACCCAGAAGGTCCAAGCTCTAGTGAGCCATGTCCACACCACTGCACTGTAGCCCGTGTGACAGGGAGAGACCCTGTCCTACTGCCCACTGCCCCCTCCTCCCAAAAAGAGAGAGAGAAGGGTGACTGTCAGCAAGGTTCCCAGGCTTCTTTCATTAAATCTGAGATACCATTGATCATGAAGCAACGATGCAGCTTATAACCACCAAGAAGGAAAATTCACCAATTAAACTGACTTGCCATCAATTATGAAACACCTTGATTTCAGAGATGAAAAGTGAATTAAAATGTACACCTTGGAATAGATAACATACAATAATTTAAAGGTTAATTACAAGCAAATTGAGTCAAGGAAATACTTGGACGCTAAATGCAAGGCTAAAAATAGTACATCATGACCATTGATTCCACGGATGATATGGTAATGAATCACTTTTTAAAGCAGAATCAGATGTTCATGTCAGCTTGAAAAAATATGCAGCTGATGCAAGGAGGTAAGAGTTAACAATACGGATTATACTTACAGCAGCCTATGCTATTAAGGAAAAAACAACTATTTGTCAAGCAGCCATCTTTGTAGATATTGCCAGATAGAGAAATCCCCCCGTGTCTGCAGGGGATATGTCACAAGATCCCCAGTGAATGCTTGAAACTGTGGATAGTGCTGAACCCTATATACCTATATATGCTCTTTTTTTGATCTGATAACCAAGAGAGCTACTAAGTGACTAAAGAGTGGGTGGTGTGTACAGCATGGATATGCTAGACAAAGGTATGATTCACACTAAGAGCACGACAGTGCAAGATTTCATCATGCTAATTAGAATGGCGTGCAATTTAAAACTTATGAATTATTATGGGCCAGGCACAGTGGCTTACGCTTGTAATCCCAGCACTTTGGGAGGCTGAGACAGGTGGATCACCTGAGGTCAGGAGTTCGAGACCAGCCTGGCCAACATGGTGAAACCCCGTCTCCAATAAAAAATACAAAAATTAACGGGCCGTGTTAGCAGGCACCTGTAATCCCAGCTACTCGGGAGGCTGAGGCAGGAGAAGCTCTTGAACCCAGGAGGCGGAATTTGCAGTGAGCCGAGATCACGCCCTTGCATTCCAGCCTGGGCAACAAAGAAAAATGCCATCTCAAAAAAAAAAAAAAAAAAAAAAAAAAACTGTGTAGGGTGGGTATTGTTTTTTGTGGTTTTATAGGCTAAGAAATGGTATTCTTGAAAGTTCAAAGGCTTGAGTGAAGGGCCTTAGGCCAACAGCCAGTTGAGTTGGCACTCAAGTGCAGGGCTTCTAACTGCATCCTAGGCTCTTCCAGTGAACTCTGCTTTCGTATCGCTAGCAGTAGCATCTTGGAATCTTAAGTGTAGTAATCTTAAGAATGATGTTTTGGGCCGGGAGCAGTGGCTAATGCCTGTAATCCCAGCACTTTGGGAGGCCAAGGCAGGCAGATCACCTGAGGTCAGGAGTTCAAGACCAGCCTGGCCAACATGCCAATCCCTGGCTCTACTAAAAATACAAAACTTAGCTGGGCATGGTGGTGGGTGCCTGTACTCCCAGCTACTTCGTAGGCTGAGGCAGGAGAATCATTTGAACCTGGGAGGCGGAGGTTGTAGTGAGCTGAGATCACGTCACTGCACTCCAGCCTGGGTGACAGAGACTCTGTCTCAAAACAAAAAAAAAAAAAAAAAAAAGAATATTTTGCCTTTTTCTCCCCTCAAAAGATAAAATTCAGATACTTCTATGGACCTTTTGCTTACCAAGTGCAGAAAAATCAACATTGCTATATGAAAATTTCTTCAAGAGTGGTTTATCCAAGAGTTTACAATGCCTGGACCAACTGTAGAACTCAAAGCTTTCAAAAGGGTGGGGCCTATTCACGTCCTATCAATAGAATAGTTTCACGCAGCATAAGATTTTTATTTATTGCAGGTGTTTGTTCTAGTTAAAGAGGCTGTAATGAAAAAAAATATAATAACCTTGGCTTAAAATAAAGAAATGCTTGGTTTGAGTTAGAATCCTGATGAGCTATGATTAATTTTTTGGCTTGACTGAAAGTGGGTCTCTTCATATGAGATTAAAATTGTCATGAATATTTTTCCAAGGGCAACATAAAAAAAGGAAATAGACCATTATTTGTGTAGCATCTCTGTTAATTGTAATTAAATGGGCCTTTAAAAATGGAGTCAGATCAATTATTCCCTTCTAGGACACAATCACCTTCTCCAAAGCCATATTAGGCAGGCTTTCTTTGTTGGGGGTTGTCTCACCCCAAGGGATAGGGATATAAGGATAGGTAAGGCCTGGGAGTTGTGGGGAAAAGAAGACAGGAAAAGAAGGGAAGTGGAGAGAAATTGGTTATGGGACTTCGTTTTTTTCTTTTTCCCCTTAAAATAGGAGAAAGTACAAAAGACTTGTCTTGCATCTTTTAAATCTCTAAATACTGTAAAACATAATTTTATGTGAAAATGGAGAGCTTTTTTTAAAAAAAAGGGTGCGAGACATTTTTATGGTTATAAACTGAATTTTATGAATTTAGATTTAAGATGCTAAAATTGGTACGCATTGAATATAGTGCTATTTCTCTAAGAGTCTCCTCTCCCCAACTCATTATCTTTTTCCAAGACTGGAATAAGGGAGATTGGTCCGTGACTAAAATATCCTCAACCTTCATATATGTGCCCCTGAGCCAAGCTCCTGGAGTATTTTATTCATGAGATGGGATGGTTTCTAAGCTTTCTTATAACTCTAAAATGTTTGAATTTATATGAGAATGATAGTCCAGACCCGTGTATGACAGATGGAGTAACTGAACTGTCTCTCAATTTGTCTTTTTTTTTTTTTTTTTTTTTGAGAGCTGGAGTCTTGCTATGTTGTCCTGGCTAGTCTCAAACTACAGGGCTCAAGTGATCCTCTTGCTTCAGCCCCCAGAGTAGGTGGTACTACAGGCGTGCACCACCGCACCCCACTCTAGCTTACATTTTAATATGCCTAATATTCTGTCTTATACATACATTTCTTACCAGCATGTAAGAAATGTAATTTCTATAGGGAGGAATTCAAGAAGTATTGAGAAGATGATTTTAATGAATCTGCTGTGTTGGCCTAGCTTTATTTACTCATTTAACAAACATTGAGCAGAATGACCTCTGCTTTATGCCAGACATGGTGCTAGCTGCAGGGAATACAAAGATGACAAAGAGTGCTCCCTGTTTAAGAAACAGACTCTTTGCTTAATATATTAAGTGCCTCGTAGGGTTGTATAGAAGGTCTCTAGGAGCACAGCAGAGAGTGGAAGTAGCTTTACCTTGGAGGAAACGGGAATAGTGAAAAATATGTCCACGGATGCGGTAACATGACTTGAATCTGAAAGAATGTTATAAGAATGTTATAATATGGAAAAAGTGAGGAAGGGTGATATGACAGGAATTTCATAATGGATAGTACCTGAAACTTACAGGGGAAGGCAGGCTGTTTATTTGGAGCAGATATAGGGACAAAGGAGTGTCAACATATATATTTTGGTTTTATTAATAGAAAAAAACACAAATAACACACAAGTGTATATAGATTAGACTTCTTTTGTAACATTCCCAGACTTAATATCCCTAGCCACCTAGGGCAAAAATTTGAGGAAAGTCCTTCTAAAATCTATAAAATTATTCTTACAGAAAGAGAAATTTAAAAGGAGATGCCAGTTTGTTGAGCAAAATGAAAATGATAATGGCCAGAGCTGGAAGTACGATAAACCTAAGGCCATTCTGAATATATTTATCACCTTTCTTAGCTTGCACCTAAAAGTGTGTGAGTTTTAATATTGAGAGGTGTTTCAGCAGCATCTTGAGGCTATTGCAGGGTTCAGTTCCGTTTCTGTCAATTCCAGACTTGACCTTGAATGAATTCTCAATACTCTGTGTCGTAAACGGCAGTGTGACTGTAGGAGTGGGGCATGTGCTCTTGCAGGTGATGGAATGGTTTGAGGCCAATGACAATATTCATTATTCTATAGCACTATGGTTGTAAATAATATTTGCTTTCTGCTTTTCCACAATTGTAGTTATCTGGTTTTCAGTGGAGCAGTAGATAGAAAGGGAGTGAATAGTATCAGTGTAGCTTAGCTTCATTCCCTGCTTTTTATGCCAGAGTTGCATTTCTGCCTCCATTTCTAGTTAGTTGACTGCCTTGAGTAGTTCATACCAGCCTTTTTCTTCTCGGTGTTTGGTCTTAGCCACTAGGCTGAGAGGCAGTTGGTCAAGACCATCTGAGAATTATTTTCATCTGAAAATAAAGTTGGGATGGGTGATGACTATATATATGTAACCACAACTGTAAGTAGTGGGATGCCAGCTCATACAATTTCAAATACCAACAGCTTGTCAATAGGCATCAATAGTACTGCATATCTGTATATAATGGTGTGTACTATTCTCATCATGGAATTCTTTAAGAATTTGCAATCACAAGATTTTACTGTGAGACATTTAAACAAAACATTTGAATAAATGGAGAGCCCGGAGGGAATGCCACATTGTCATTCTTTAATTGAAATGTTTAATGCAATCCCAATCAAAACAGAGACTAAACAGGTGAGGATAAGCAATAAATTTTTAAAGAACAACAACAAAGTAGACTTCCATTACTAGAAACGTTAAAACCCATTATAGATCTAGAATAACTAAATCTAGGGCATTGTGAAAGAACAGAAAAATAAGATAATAAACAGACTATACTTCTGGAATCAGAATCTTGTAGGTACAAGCTGTCCAATCATTTTAAACGTTCACCTGGATCAGCCATCGGATGAGGATGCTATGGAAAGAGCGTGATCCTGGACAAGGCAACTCTGCAGCTGAGGCTGACACCCAAAAGCTTTCTGCTGGTGATGCTCCCACAATTAGGGCAACATCAGTTTCATTGAAGGGGCGATTGTGGCTCATCTCATGTTCATTGCAACCTCCAAATCCAATTGTTTGTGCATCTTTATCCCATACACTTGTAGGATATTGATTTTAACTTATTTCAACTCCTACTCTGGAAAACAGAGAGAGGCTGCGTCATTTCTTAGACCTTTGTAGTCAGTCAAGGATCAGAGTTCCAAAGTACTACTCCAAAAGCTTTGGTAAGGTGCTTATTCTTCCCTAGCGGTGGGCTGTTGGAGAGTTGTAGACTAGTGGTTTTATGAAAAAAAACAGGTTGGGGAGGTGTGAAGGTGGAAATGAGGGCTGTGTTATGGGTACCTGGTATCTACTTCTGTTTCAGGTGCTTAATTCACCCTTGTGCTGATGTTTAAAGTTAGAGGATTCTTGTCCATTTGTCTTGCCTCCTGTTGGCAGGGTAACATGCAGGGTGATAGGCTATGGAAAGGGGGAAGATGCCTAGATTTACTTCTAGGCTGGTCTTCAAGCCCCAAGTTCAAGTCTCCTGAGTAGCTGGGACTAGAGCCACATACCATCGTTTTCGGCTTTTCCTTTGTAACATAGGCCAGCTACCTCCCACCTTAGCCTTCTAGAACCCCCCATTATAATTCTTATTCAATTGCCTTGGCCCAGAAGGAGACAGTTCCTGTCCTATTCTTATATATGCACATCTATCTTTGATTGACAGAACTCGATGGTGGAGGTGGAGGCAGTTCATAGAATTCCGAAAGCCCACCCACCCATGCCCCTGGTCAGTAGCATGCACGTACCATAATCCTTGGAAAGGAAACGTGGTGGGAGTCTGCTGGATTCTTCTGGGGAAATTTTCTCTCTATAAAAGGGACATATCACAGAGACATATGATTTCTGCCTCCAAACACTGTTGTTTGCATGCGATGCATGGAATGGCAGTGGCCTTCCAGAAAAGGAGCCAGCCTAAGGGAAAAAAGAGGAGGGTGGAAAGATCCCAGATCATTTGTGCCATTGTTGAGCAACTAAACAAAACAGAACCAAGTCCTTGTCTTCTTGAAGCTTAATTTGAGTCAAGACGTATAGACAAGCATGTACATTATTAAAATACACTACCTAGCATATTAGAAGGTAGTAAGTACAATGGAATAAAATCAAGCAGGGAAGCGCATGAGGAGTGCTGGGGAGATGGTTGCATTTATTAAAGGGTGGGCAAGGCAGGCTTCTCTGAGAAGGTAACATTTGCTCAAGGACCCAACAGAGACAAGGGATGTGGAAGAGCATTCCAAACATAGGGAATGGTAAGTTTAAGTCCTGAGTGTACGTGGACAACATTCTGTATCTAAACAACTGCTAGGATCCCCTATGGATAGAACTGAGGAGCAACCGGGAGAGTAGCTGGAGGTGAGTTCAGTAAACTCACGCTGTTTATTAGGCTGTTGCCAACGCCTTTTGGCTCTTACTCTGAGTGAGATGGAAATCTCTGGAGGTTTGTGAAGAGGTGGGTATCATGGTCTCACCTATGTTAAATAGGAAAAGCCGGGAACGATGGTGTGTGCCTGTAGTCCCAGCTACTAAGGAGACTTAAGCCCAGGCTTGAGACCCAATCTCTTAAAAGAAAAAAAAAAAAGGAAAGGCTCACAATAGAGGCAGTGAAGAAAAGTTGTTTTTTAAAAAAGGCAGTGTTCACTTTTCAGTTAGATTTTCCAGAATCTATGATTCTGGGAAATCTAGGTGTGAATTCAGACATTTTAATTAACCTGAAAAACTTGTACCAGAAGCCATTTGCTTATCCTAATGTGAATACAAAGAGCTTGCTTTGGTTCAATACTAAATAACATTCTTTGTAAAAGTGTCATTGAATCTTTTTAGCAACATATCTATACAAAACTCTACAATATAAGTATGTACATTCATCTAATCCTGTGAGATGCAGAAGAGTGAATTTGGTTCAGGAGTTGTGAGGTGGCTTTTATTGATAGAAAATTTCCTGAATGTCAATACATAATACTAGTGTGGAAAAATGCTTTGCTTTTCAAAATAAATAGATAAATTTACGTTATGTTATTCTCGAATGAAGTTTTTCATTTAATCAAAGGTTTTGGGGCTTTTAACCTTTTGTTTTGGGGCTTTTTGTTTTCCCTTGTGAATCTGTGGCTGTAACAAAATCAGCATTCTTTATTTACTGGTGGTAAATTCTGTGAAATGTTAAAGTAGACATATTAGACCAGCTATTGTGAAATTATAGCTCTGTGTCTAATTTCCCACTACATGAGCACACATATAACTCATTTATATTAGAACAGTAAGTATACCTTTAACACCAAATAAGGTATTTTCTAGGTCAATTCTTCTTTTCAGTTTATTCGTGGATTTCTACCTAGGGTCAGTACTTTTCACTGAGTCTGACTAAGGATCAGATCTCTCATGAACCAGCTCTTTAGTTTTAGACAGAAATCCTTTTAGGTCAAGAACAGATACTTCCTACGAGGATTAATCCCGCATACTCTGTGATGAGCTGACACTGACTTTGACTGAAGAAAGATTTATTTTTGGAAGCAGGATTTTAAAATTAATTCTTTTGAATTCTCTGCAAGTTCTAAAGAATAAGCATTCCTAGCTCACTGGACTTGGCTAAGTAAACTGAGTGGAGATGGTTGAGGAGAGAAAGAAAGTCTAGCCTTTATGGACTGCCTTCTGTGTACCATAGGTATCATGTGAGCCTCACGTCATTGGTTAGGTAGAATTATCTTCATTTTCGCAAGAGGATGCTGAGGCTCAAAGAAGATGTGTGACTTGCTTAAAGTCATTTTGCAAATATGTGTGGAAATGAAATTGGTGCTCATGTCTGTGTGACCTCAAAGCCTGTGCTATCTCTTCACAGGGGCTGACTAGTGAAGGCAAAAGTAAATACTGTACATTAATTCAGATGAGTTTTGTTCCTCAGGGTCTCATTTCTGAAGCTATTATTTTCATCAGCACTGTTTGGACCTTAATAGACTTGTGTAAAGTAGAACACTGAGGTGTTTCTTGGGTCACTTTATGCCTTTATTACTGTGCATTTTGTGTGGATTTTAAAATGTAGTGATTATTAACTATTAACCAAGTTCCCAAATTATAATAAGATCCTGTTCATTTTATTTCCATTGTGATAAGATAGACTTTTTGTTTTAATGTATCACACTTTAAAATATTTTACAACATGAAGACTTCTTCCTGAAGTTATAGAGCACCAATTTACAATTAAAATCACAAAGCCAGTGATATATAAAGAGTATATAACTTTATGATATGAATCATGTTTTATTATTTGTACCTAAGGGTCTAAAAGTAGTTCTCATTATTGATTTACAAAAGAAGAACTGATTAAGGAACATTGAGCCAGTTCTCTGTGACGACACTGGAATTTTTATTGCAGGACTAATGTATTGACCCTATATCATCTCTTAGATGGTCTCATGATTGCTTAAATTTATCCTGGTCTAAATTTTGTATCAAATTTGGGGGGTGGAAACGTCTGAAAGGATAATGCTATCAAATGCCTTAATCTTCACTGCCATGTACTAATTTTCCCTACTCTCCCCATTTGTGTTTTCTTTTTCCCTAGAAGAAAAATTCAAAGTGGAGACAAGAACCATTGCTGTTGACTTCACATTAGAAGATATTTATGATAAAATTAAAACAGGCTTGGCTGGTCTTGAAATCGGCATCTTAGGTTTGTATTTTTGCCACATTTATAGATTCTTCTTGTATTTATTATTTGACTTTATGACTTCAGATGTTAAGTGGTAAAATGACTAGTGAGAAAATTGTATTATGATTACCTAAGACATTATTAGTGAATAATATCACTAGATGACATGATACGTTTGAATTTGTGTTTTTAGTTCTATATTGACAACATACAATTTTGGTTATTTTCCTTGTTATTTCTGTTATTCTCTGTGTATATTTAGATATACAGTTGTCCCTGGGTATCTATGGGTATAGGTTCCAGGACCTCTGCAGATGCTCAAGTTCCTTATATGAAATGCCTTAGTATTTGCATATAGCTTATGCACATCCTTCTGTATATTTTAGATCATCTCCGGATTACTTATAATACCTAAAACAATGCCTACACATCACTTCATTTTCACTTCATTTGTGCAGATTTAATGTGTAGACACACTGGTAAACTCAAGTTTTGGTTTTTGGAACTTTGTGGAATTTATCCCCCCCAATTTTTTGATTTGTCTCTTTTCTCCCCAATATTTTTGACCCGCTGTTGGTTGAATCCATAAATGTGGAGCTCACAGATAATAGGACTGATGGTAGTTATAGTGCAATAATCCTTTAAGGTGGATGGTGCTGACTCATTTCCATACAGTTGAGGAAATGAAGGCTTAGAATAGTTTATTCAGCCTTTTGTTCATTATTACCCCCCGAGAAGACTTTTTAGAGATTTCTCCTAATCTAACTCTCATGAAATTTTAATACCACAAATACACTGTATATCCAATTATGTACTATATGTATATCTCTGCTTTATAAAAAAAAATACAAATAAGATTCCCACTCCACCCTGACCAAATTTCATCTGCTCTGTGGAGCTCTGCTCCACTTGAAAACAGATTGTTTAGAAGGGAAGGACACATAAAGATTGAGTGATTCAGCTGGGGTTCAGTCTTGTATTTTTTTTCTTATACTCCTTTTTGTTACATCTCAGCTACCTTGCTCTTATTACCAGAAACAGATGCTTTTATTTGGGTAATCATATTATTGAACTTTGTTATGGAAACAATTCAGAATATTGCATAGGAAAAAAAAAAGGGCTTTGTTAACTTTCCCACCACTCTTTGAGAGTCATTTCTAGAAAGAAACAGGGCATCTAGTTCCGAAAAAAACTAAACTTCCTCATTAAATCTGTTTATCCCATTGCCAAAATTGGTGGGAACCAACTAATTGCCATTGTTTGTTTAGTTGGGCTATAAAAGTCAGATAAATTAAGATAATTTTTTAAAACATTTTCTAACATTTCTTTAGTCATAAAGACCCCACCTCCCTTCCTCATTCTATAAAAGAATGATCTTTTACATAATTTCCATAATAGATAAGACAGTTGTTAAAAATCAATTAAGCAAGTATAGCCCCACATACTACTGTTGCACCTGGGGTTAACCATGGCTTTCACATGCTATCCTTTCCCAGCTCCTGCCTGGTCCATATCACACATCACCATGCCCCGTATACTGACACCACTATTCCCTCACTTATAGGAAGACCAGTAGGCAAAAATAAATGAGAACACAGGTCTGGTTTTTGCCTTTGTGTCTGCATGTTCTTAAATATACATATTGCCGGGAGTCCTTCACAATTTCCTCTTCCTTAGCCTAGATCTGACATACATAAAGCACCACTGACATCTGTAAAAAATCTTGACTTCCTCAGCTTAGATCTGGAATACATAAGTCACCACCGACATCTGTAAAAATCCAAATCAGCAATCATTACTTAAGGTTAGTATGGAAGCTGTCTTACTTCTCTTAACCTCCTTTCAAACTAGCGGTGGACTAGGGGATAAAGGCTAGCTTAGGCTGGAAGGGAGATTGAGAATCCCTAATGAAAAGAGACTGAGGGAGAAAATTTTACTGCTTCTCTTGAACTTGTGCTCTTAGAGAATGACTTGCTTTCAGAAATAGTTAAATTCATCACAATTGTGTTTAGTTTTACATAAACTTTAGCTGCTTTTCACAGAAACTGCAGATGCTCTGGGACTATGGCATTGGCATTGGAAAATGTTGGGCATCAGGTTGCTGCAGGGCTGGAGGGTTGTACAAGGAACTCTTTAGCTGTTCTTTCCTGCCCCCTATATGGAAAGGCTTCAATATGAGTTAGGCATGATAGATCTGTTGAGGATGAGCATACAGGACACATGGTCTCTAAACTCTTTTCCCCTGTTTCTAGAATCCTAGCACTTGTATCAATGCATAAGCATGGATATTTAGACATAAGGACTGGTATTTTCCCAGGCCTCATACACTAATGAACCATTGTTTTGATAGCCTAGTTCCTTAGTAAGTTGCTGTGAGTTAACAATTTGTGCCCCTCCACATTCATTCATTCATTCATTCATTCTTTCATCAGTCAGTGAACTAGAGATACAACAAAGAACAAGATAGCTACACTGGGCTGGGCACAGTGGCTCACACCTGTAATTCCAGCACTTTGGGAGGCCAAGGCGAGTGGATCACCTGAGGTCAGGAGTTTGAGACCAGCCTGGCTAACATGACGAAACCCCATCTCTACTAAAAATACAAAAGTTAGCTGGGCAGGGTGGCGCACATCTGTAGTTCCAGCTACTCAGGAGGCTGAGGCAGGAGAATCTCTTGAACCTGGGAGACAGAGGTTGCAGTGAGCCGAGATCGCGCCATTGCACTCCAGCCTGGGTGACAGAGTGAGACTCTGTCTCAAAAAAAAAAAAAAAGGAAAGCTATACTGCATTATTTATGTAGTGTAATGTTCTAATAAGAAAAATAGTTATCTATGGGATAAATGTTTTGAGTAGGGAAGGACAGGGTGTAATAAGAGTATGTGGGGGACAGGGGAGTTGATACAGGGAAAAATAATGGTAGCTTGGCCTAGCCAGTGGGGTAGGAAAGAGAAGGATTCCAGAAACATTTATAAAGGAAGTAGATGAAGCAAGACTTTGTAAGAGATTCCAAGTGGGAAGGAGAAGAGAGAATTTATGGATGCTTTCAGGTTCTGGCTTGAGCATCTGCATCAACACTGCCATTTACTAAAATGAAGAATCCTTGAGGAGGAGCCTTTTGGGGAGTCAAGATCATTTAAAACTGGAAATCTGGGGTTCCTCTAAGATGTCTAAGTTGGCTTGTTAAGTTGATAGTTGGAGATATATATATGTGTGTGTGTGTGTATGTATATGTATATATGTATCTAGATTTCAGTAGAGCTCTGTTCTACAGATACAGTTGGGCGATTAGTCATCTATGAGTAGTAATTGCATTGAAGCAGTGGGCCTGGAGATCATCCAAGGAGAATGGAGAGAATGTAAAGAGAAAACTGAAGACAGAGCTCTTTTGAGTTCCCTTCCTTCTCATCAAAGGCTGCCTGGAATAGATAGCATGAAGCAGGCGATAGTTTTTTGCATGAACTCAGCACTGTTCAATAGAAATGTAACACAAGCCACATAGTAATGTTAGCTTTTCTAATAGCCACATTTTTTTTTAAAGTAAAAAGAAACAGATGAAGTTAATTTTTTTTTTTTTTTTTTTTTTTTGAGACAGAGTCTCGCTTTGTCACCCAGGCTGGAGTGCAGTGGCGCGATCTTGGCTCACTGCAAGCTCCGCCTCCTGGATTCATGCCATTCTCCTGCCTCAGCCTCCCAAGTAGCTGGGACTACAGGCACCCGCTACCACATCTGGCTAATTTTTTGTATTTTTAGTAAAGACGGGGTTTCATCGTGTTAGCCAGGATGGTCTCGATCTCCTGACCTTGTGATCTGCCCGCCTCAGCCTCCCAAAGTGCTGAGGTTACAGGTGAGCCATCGCGCCTGGCCCAGATGAAGTTAATTTTAATGTATTTTATTTTAGCCTATTATATCTAAAATATTATTAATATTTCAATATATAATCAATACAAGAAAATTTTAAAATATTTTGCATTCTTTTTTAATACTAAGTCTTTGAAATCTAGTATATGTTTTCCACTTAACAGCATATCTCAATTCAGACTAGCCACACTTTCAGTGCTCAGTAGCTACATGTGACCAGTGGTTACTGTATTTGACATCTCAACTCTAGTTCACTTTGGCCATCTCTCATCCTCAGTTTGTATGAGAGAATTGTAAGTATAATTTCTTGATTTTTCTTAGCATTTAGCAGTGGTTCTCAACCAAGGACAATTTTGCAGTGTATGACAATGTTCTGAAACATTTCTGATTGTCCTTCTTGGCTAGGGGAGGGTAGTTCTACTGTTCCCTAGTGGGTAAAGTTCAAGGATGCTACTAAACATCCTATAATGTGTATAGGACAGCCTCCCACAGCATAGAATGGTCCGTCCAAAATGTCAGTAGTGCTGAGGTTGAGAAACCCTGCTTTAAAGTTATACTGCCCTTAAACAGTTCAGATTGGATACTTATTGAAAGATACTCACACAACTTTGATTTTGATTTCTAGTTGGTTGCAAATCAATAATAAAAATAATTATAGTTAATGTTTACATAAACCTTTAAAGTGTATAGCTGAACTTTTGCATACATTATCTCATTAGCTGGGCTGTAAGTTTAGTTTTCTTCCTACTCTACCACAAATGTCTCCTTAATCATAAGATTTATGTAATTATTATTGACATTTATTAGCAAATATTTTACACTTGGATTGTAATTTTAATTTCTCAAGATTTTTGATGGAACTATTAAAATACTTCTGTGAGTTAAATTTCATTACTAGGTCATATTTCAACTCCATTCTTATGGTTCTTTCACTAGTGTGGGTATAACCCTCTAGAACTTGTTGTGGGGAGGTCTGACATGTATGTTTTCTTACTCTTATGATTACCCGAATTTCTAGCTCCATCAACTTTCTTCTCTCCCTCATCCCCATCCAGATCCCACCTACTCTCACCTCTGTCTAGTAAGGGCAAAATAACTTAGTCTCCTTCCTTTGCTTATGCAATTCTCACTTTTATAACATTCCCTAAAATATTCTATGTATAGATTGATTTCTAGTAAGACCTAGGAATCCATATTAAGTCATAGGAAGGAATTTTTTTCTACCAAGTTTTAATGAAACTAGTAAGGATAATAAGAAAAATAAATCACCAGGGTACACCCCATTTGTTTGAATAGTGTTAAGCACCAAACAGTCAGTGCTTAATAAAGAAAATTAATATTTTCAGAATTACAAAGGAAAATGCTAAAGCCCTTAGTCGCGAAAGAAACATTAAGTTTTCAGTAAGATAAGTGGAAAGAAAGCAGCCATGAATTGTGAGAATTTATCCTGAAAGGTCACCATAACTTGATGAGACTATAAATGCTTAAGGTTGAGAAGTTGGATTCTTAACTCCATTACGTAAAAAAACTAAGCATCTACTGTCTTCTTTCAGGCAAATGCCAAGAAATACAGATTTCAGAAAGCTTATAAAACTTCGGCTATTTAGAGAAAATGACATCCTTACTGCTTTGAATAAGCAAACAATTGGTTAACAAAGTGTGATTGCTGTAATGCTTACTTGATTCCTTAGGAGAGACTCTCATGTGTGCTCCAGATTGGTTTGGAGGACTTTGCACAATACATCTCAGGGAGGCGTAATGTACCAAGGCCAAAGGAGTAGGCTTGGATTTGAAGTATGCCACAGACAATACTTTTTTCAAATTCCACTACTATGACTTTTTTAACTTCGTGAGATTCTGTATTATAGAAGGAGAAAGAAAGGTCCTCTTGGAAAAATATACTTAGTTTGCGATTCATTTAAAAAATCAACCAAAGCTTTATTCAAGCTTTTAATGCATTCTAGACGAGAATTTCCCCATGCCAGATGCTCTCAAGGCCTTCTCTGCCCATAGTATTAATGGCATATACAAGTTGTAGCATCAAGAGAATCAGCTGGTACAAGGTGACCTGTGTTGCCCTACTGGCTTAGTGCATTCAGGATTTTTGTCATCCGTCGACTTTTTTGATTCTTTCCATACGCATTGCTCATAATTTTAAGAAGCCTCATTTTAACAATAACAACATGTGTAGATAATAAAGGTCAGTTGATTGCAAAGAATCATTGATTGCCAAAGCTGGAATAGAACTTATTATTCTCTTTTCTTCCTGTGCCCTTTATAAGTGAACACTTGCTCCACTAATGTTCTTGGTGAATTATTTTTTAATTAGTGCCCTTCCTTTTTCAGCTGAATGCAAACTCTTTGTTATGCTTCCCTGTGCAACCACTTTCCTCATTAAACCTTACGGATTTGGGGAAGCAATTGTGTTGCATTTTTCTCCCGAAAACCTGATGTTTCCCAGAGGGTTCTGGGATAGATAATAGTTGAATATAAATATTTTATTTACTAAACTAAAAGATAGTTTGAGCAAAGATACCCATCAGAGTTAAGATCAGAGTAACTCTGTCTCTGTGTATACTTATATTTTCAAAGTTTCTTAACAAAAGACCCAAGAGTATTATTAGCTACTTGGGGAAAGGACTAGTTAACTTCCAAATGGCAAACTCCCAGTTAATTGGTTTGGGATCCAGAGATGGCTTCCTTATAATTCAGTCCCCAGATAAGCAAAGGAAGAGGAATAGATGTAGGCCTAGGAGAGAGAACCAAAGCACTACAGGAACAGTGCTGAGGAAAACTTTTCTAGGATTGCTTGGAAGGAAGGGAAATGGAGCATACTAGGAGTTTATGCAGCTTCCTGCTCCCTGTTGATTAAGGAAGTCACAAATAAGAGTCTTATTTCTTTAGAGGCTTTAGAAATACATAATGCTACAGATTCTCTTCTTGCTGTTCTCAGTGTTACAAATCGTTTTAAATTGCTCTCATTTGAAGTGTAAATACCTCTAAAGGGCTAATGGCACCTGTCATTTAATTCTTATTGGAACTAGTATATTCAGTTTATTCCTTGTCTACTTCTTGCTGGGTCAGTTGGCTATTTTAGTTAGTGAAAGACATGGAAAAGTCATTTTAAAATGGAGAACGATAATCTTAAAAAAGGAAACTATGTGGTAGGTTGATAATCAGTGGGGTGCAGAGATGTAGACACGCAGAAGGACAAAATAAAATGTTGAGAGAGCACCAAAGGTAAACTTCATGTAGTTGGAATTATTATCCCCTACCCCCAACCCTTTTTTTCTGTCGCCCAGTATATGAGGATCAGGCTTAAGAAAGGGCAGATGCTATTATTCTAGGTGTGTAGGAAAGGGTTATAGGAGGATCATGGGATGAGAGTTTGGGGAAAGGGCAGGATATAACTTTTGTGCTTTCTAAGGATATAAAACACTTCCAAAACTTCCCTTTTGTAATACTGCAATCACATTTTGTTGCTAACCACCCAGAGTTACTGCAGACTCCACAGGTTCAGGAACACAGCCCCCAACAAAAACTGCCCTCACTTCACATGCTAGCCACAAGTTTGGAGATCTTCAGACTATCTACACTTTTGATCAACTGGCTACAAATTCATGGGTTCCTATGACACCCTCGGGTTCAATAATTAGCTAGAGTGATTCATGGAACTCAGGAAAGCACTCTACTCATGATCTTGTAGTTTTATTATGATGGACAAAAGTCAGGATTAGTCAAATGAAGAGACACCACAGGGCAAAGTCTGAGGGCAGTCCCCAACACAAAGTTTCTAAGCCCTGTCCTGGTGGAGTCAGGACACCTTACCTTCCAGGCACATCCTTGTGTTCAGCCACCAGGAAGCTCTACCAGGCTTCAGTTTTTATTGGGGGTTTCATTACCCAAGTAGGCATGATTGATTGAATCACTGGCCATGTGATTTGACTTGATCTCCAATCCTCCTCTCTTTTCTTTAGGTTGGGCTGGCTTAAAGCCCCAGCCCTCTAGTCACAGAGTTGGTCTTTCTGGTGTTCAACCCCCATCCTGGGTTGTGTTGATTCCACTACTGAGTATATATCAAAAAGGAAGAAAATCAATATATTGAAGAGATATCTGCACTCTATGTTTATTGCAGCACTATTCACAGTAGCCAAAATATAGAATCAACCTAAGAGTCTATCAGCAGGTGAATGGATAAAGAAAATATAGTATATGTACACAATAGAATATTCAGCCATGAAAAAAAAAAAAAAAAAAAAAAAAAACAACTGGAAATCCTGTCATTTGCAGGAACATGATGGAACTGGAGGTTATTATGTTAACTGAAATAAACCAAGCCCAGAAAGGCAAATATCACATGTTCTCACTCACATGTGTGAGCTTAAAAAGTAGATCTCATGAAGATAGAGAGTACATTGGTGGTTACCAAAGGCTAGGAATGGTGGGGTGGGAATAAAGAGAGGTTGATTAATGGGTACAATTGTATAATTAGATGGAAGAAATAAGACCTGGGTTAGATCATCAGGATGACTATAATCCATTGTATATTTCAAAATAGCTGGAAGAGAATAATTCAAATGTTCCTACCAGAAGAAAAGATAAAGATTTAAGGTCATAAATATCCCAGTTACCCTGATTTGATTATATGAATGTACCAAATTATCACGTGTACCCTGAAAACTTGTACATTTAACATGTATCAGTTTTAAAAATAAAAACACAGATGCGATCCAAGGGCCTGCCATGAATAAGAAAGACACTCTCATCAGGAAATTCCAGTGGTTTAGAACCGCCATCCTATTAACAAAGATCAGACAAAATGTTAACTGTACAGTACCTTTTCTTTCCTTTTTGTTGATTGATTCATTCAATCAACCGTATACTAATTCTTTAAACAAGTAAAATTCCAGAGCTATAACAGTAGACAAAAGAAACACTGTTTCTGCTTTTCTGGAAGAGAGCCATGGAACAAGTGGTGGGAATGTGTTGCATGTAATGAAGGAGTATGTTACTGAGAAAGCTAAGGGTGTCACAGATAGTATCCCCGAGAAAGTCATATTTAAGTGGAAACCTGAGGGCTGAATAATACTGGGAGAATAGACATGGGAAGGGTTTCCAGGTGGAGGAAACGGCATGTACAAAAGGCCTGAGGTGAATGTGCTTGGTGTGTCGGTAGAACTGACAAAAGCCCTGTGAATCCAGAGCAGAGGTTTCAAAGGGGACAGTAGCAAGAGATGATTCTGGGGATTAAGCAGACCCAGATCATGAAAGTCTGAGAAAAGCAAGACTATAAGTTTCCTACAATGGGAAACCATTTTAGAATTGTAAGCATGACTTGACAACATATTAGAATTTTAGAGAGATTCTGACTCTCACATGGAACAAGACAAGAATTGATAGGAGGAGGCCAGTAAGACTATTTCAGCAGTGAGACATGAGATGACGATAGTTTACATTAGGAGGATAGCAGAAGTGAACTGATGAAGAGGGGTGTTTAGGAAATAGAAATAGCACCAATTTCTGATGAGGGTCCTCATCGGAGGTCTTGAGTGAAGAAGAAGGAGGAGGAGGAGGAGGAGGAAAGTAGAAGAATGGTTTTGTGTTTTTTAAATCATTATTGCCAACATGTATTGAGCACTCTTTCATGCCAGCCACCATGCTAATGAATTTCATTTAATCCTCAACAACGCTATAAGGTAGATATTGATATTTCTATGTCCATTTTACAGAGAAGAAACAGTTATAGAGTTAGACATCATCCAGAATTAGATGACTAGCAGTTAGCAACTTCCAGGTTCTGACTTGAGCGACAGGGTACCATTTCCCTAAGACAAGAAACCCTGGATCAGGAACAAAGTCTGTTGAGAAAAATGATGATTTCACTTTGGGATATGTTAAGTTTAAGAGAGTGGTGAGAAAGCCAAGTAGGGATTCAAGTAGTTGGGTCGCTGGGCACACATGCCCTTCCTTGCTAGAAGGGAACCTTCTTTGTGTTAAATGTTGAAGAAGCCTGGTGTAGACAATCATAGCAAACAGAATAGGTGTATGGATTTTTTTTTTTTTAATGTGCTAGGAGACTCATCAGGAACATTATCAGACTAAGTATAGTGCCTTGTAGTTCCATTAGATACGTTGGCTGAGATTGGATTTGTAAAGTGAGCATAGGACTTTTAGAATTCATGTTTATTTCCGTTTACTTGAAAACCACTCGCTAATGGTATTAATTAAAGCAGAACCTTTTACTTAAAACTGGGTAATTAGCTCTGTTATTTCAGAAATATAAATAGAACTGTAAGTCATGAAATTGATGAATGTTCTTCCCACCAGCTAACATTTAACTACCAACCTCATGTCATCTTTCTTCATTCCCTCTTCCAATTGTATGTATAGCAAATCTTACCTAGTTTTGTAATGAAGATCATGTAGCAATTTATAATTAAACAGTGGAAGTGAAATGTTCTATTGTTGCTTCTGATTCAGTCTTAATTTTTCAATTTCTGATTAAAGCACTGCAAATTTAAAGTCTTGTAAACTCTCTCTTATTTGGAAATTGCTACTCACAAATGTATGAAAACTGTAAAGTTTGCAAAATGTTTTACATGGTGTTCCAAATATCATCTGTCAGAGTATGAACATGTGCTAGCTAAAGCAATATGTTAAATAAGGCAAAGATGGAATTTACTTTGCATCACTTTCCAAACTCTCTCTATAGGCTGTAAGAGTGGATCTAATTGAATGAAATAAAGAGGGTAGAGGAGCAATGAGGATAAATGTAATCAGTATAAAGAGCAGCAGCTCTGGTTAACTGATGCCCGGAGTCCACTCTCTCAGAAGGATCTCTCCACTTTGATGCTGGTCATACGTAATAAAAGCAGGGTAGTTTGGGCTTGGGCACAAAATAGGAGTTGGATAAATTTTTGTTGAATAAATGACCATACAACAATAACAACTCTTCCTCTTCCATTTTTTAACATATTACTGTGTCCCAGGCATTGGGTTAAAGATTGTATGTGTATGATCTCATCTAATTCTTAAATTACTATCCCCATTTTGTGTCTAAGGACAATGAGGCAATCTCTAGTCTCTTGTTAGGAGCTGGTAGTAGTGGAGCTGGGACTGAAACCTGGTTCTGTTAGGACTCTGGGGTCTGTACTCTTTTAGCTCAAAAATGTAAGACAGGAAGTTTCCCCCACTTTTGGTATATACACTGTTAGTAAAGTGTCCGTTTTAAAAATTCAGTTTGTTTTGAAATATAGTGAGGTAGCAGCATTTTTAAAATCTAAATCTCTTTTCATTAACTCTGAGTGCTGGAACTGGATTAGCATTTATAACCACAAATGTTACTGAAATATAAACTTCCTGCTTTGATACAATGAGAAGGAAACAGGAGGGGATACTTTGCATTATTTGATGTATGTTGGGAAGCCCGGCCATTAGGCAACATATTTGTAAACCACCTTAATTTCCTATATCTCCGATTAATCTGGAAAAAGAAGCAGGTTGAAGGTGATCTGTAGAGGGCTACCTGTATCTGTTAGAATTGTTTGTTCAAATGGATTTTTAATTTCTAGTAATTTATTGTTTGCTCCTCTCTCACGCCCAACCCAGATACCAAAAATCTAATTTTCTGATGACATCATTATATCTCTATAGCAGCTGGCTTTGAGAAAGGATTCTAAGTTCAGTGAGATCAGCAGCAAACGAACTTAGAAGAAACAGAAATCTTGTAAATATTCTTTTTTTTAAGAATGTGAAATTTGGAAATGATTTTTAAAGCAGTATAATTTAGAAATTATATGTGTGTGTGTGTGTGTATGTGTGTGTGTATGTGTGTGTGTGTGTGTGTGTATATATATACACACACATAAAATTCAGAATTACTCCGTGGATTTCCTGTGTCTTTAAAATGCAACACACAATGATATTAGTGTTTTTTGAGGTTCTGGATGGGGGCCGAGGAAAGCATAGCTAAGCATGGCCTCTGTCAGTTCTTCTTTGCAAGGATCGACTCTTAAGAGGATGGCTCCTCTGCCCTCCGCCACCTTTTCTTTCCACTTCCTTTGGTGTTATTCTTAGTCTGTTTTCACCTCTGTTCTCTGCCTGCCTCATCTCTTCTGTTGAACTCTTCCCAGTCTTAGACCTCTAGTCAGAAACCAATGGGAAAGATTTTGTTGCTGTCCAACACCCTACAGTGACTGGGATGGTGGTGGGAATTCCGTGATGACATAGCTATCTATTGTTTCCTGAGAGGCATCATGTGTTGTTACACAATAAAAAGGTTTTTCAGGTCACTGAAAAAAATGTTTAAATCTGTCTCTGGCGCCTCACTTGAAGAATTCAAGAAAACTCACTAATAAACATGTATAATGCTAATTTAAGACGCAACCATTTAGAAGGGATTTTCAACTATCTGAATAATGTTGGAGCAACATGTGCCATTGTTTGGTTTGGCGAATCCTATAATGAATCCTGTAATATGTAAAGATGGCATTGCGTGAACCCATTCTTAATGAGATTAAATTATAATGGGAGTATTTCCATCCTTCACTCCTACTCAAAGCCTGTTCTTTCTCTTCCTTTTGCAATTCCCTGAAAGCTTTTTGCCTGCTGTTTGGTTATTGCTGCCACCTGATGTCTCAAAATAAAATTGCAGTGGGTTTGCTTTTTCCAAAAGATTCGCACTGTTCTGCATTTTATGGAAATAAGTATTTGAGAGCAACAGTTTTTCTTTTTACTCCTAAATAAGAGCATTCTGAAGTGATTACCTGTGGTAGGGAGATCATGCATATCATTCATTCCACAAGCAAAAGGTGGAACTAATAGTGCAGGAGGGAATGTAGGAGTCCTAATTCCTAGAATAGGACAAATTGCCATTGTGACCTTGGTGTGTACTTCACCTCATAAAATTGGACTCAGCGCTCTTAACAGCCTTATTCTGGCTTTAACGTTGTTTCATTGTGTGTACTTTTTTTATAAAAGCATAGCCCTTCTCCACGATACTATTTATTTTTTTGGACTAAAGTTCTCAGTGTTGAACAGGTTTTCTCTTTTTTTTTTTTAACTGATACATACTATTTCTACATATTTATAGGGTACATGTGATATTTTATTACATGCAGAGAATGTGTAATACCATGTCAGGGTGGCTGAAGTATTTATCACTTTGAGTATCATTTCTACATGTTGGGAACATTAGAAGTCCTCTCTTCTTGCCATTTTGAAATATACAATATATTGTTGTTAACTATAGTCACCCTACTCTGCTATTGAACATTAAAACTTATTCCTTCTGTCTGACTATATGTACCCACTAACCATCCTCTCTTCATCCCTCACCTACCCAAACACACCTGCCCCACCTTCTGCTATCTATTATTCTACTCTACCTCCATGAGACCAACTTTTTTTAGCTCCCACATATGAATGAGAACATGCAATATTTGTCTTTCTGTGCCTGGCTTATCTCACTTAACACAGTGACCTCCAGTTCCATCCATGTTGCTATAAATTACAGGATTTTATTCTTTTTGTGGCCAAATAGTATTTTATTGTGTATATATACCACATTTTTCTTTATCCATTTATTTGTTGATGGACACTTAAGTCAATTCCTTATCTTTGCTGTTGTGAATGGTGCTGCAATAAACATGGGGGTGCAGGTATCTATTTGATATACTGATTTATTTTCCATTGGATAAATACTAGTAGTGGGATTGTTGGATCATATGATAGTTCTATTTTTAATATTTTGAGAAACCTCCATACTGTTTTCCATAGTGGCTATACTAATTTACATTCCCACCAACAGTGGATAAGAATTCCGCTTTCTCTGCATCCTTGCCAGCGTCTGTTATTTTTTGACTTTTTAATAACAGCTACTCTAACTGGGGTAAGATGATACCTCACTGTCATTTGGATTTGGATTTCTGTGATGATTGGTGATGTTGAGCATTTTTTCATTTATCTGCTGGCCATTGGTATGTCTTCTTTTGAGAAATATCTATCCATATCCTCGGCCCACTTTTTAATAAGTTTACTTGTTTTTTAAACTGTTCAGTTGTTTGAGTTCTTCGTATATTCTAGATATTAGTCCCTTGTCAGATGGATAGTTTGCAAATATATTCTCCCATTCAACAGGTTGTCTCTTCACTCTGTTGATAATTTCCTTTGCTGTGCAGATGCTTTTTGGTTGAATATGTTTTCTTATAGAGCTATGTTAAATAGATGTTCACATTTTCATTGTTTGCATAGATAGCTTTGATAGCTTTCCTTTGCTCAATTATCAGAGACACAGCTGAAGACTCTATTGTTTTTTTGGATTTTTTTTTTTTTTTTTTTTTTTGAGACAGAGTCCCACTCTGTCACCCAGGCTGGAATGCAGTGGCGTGATCTCGGCTCGCTGCAACCTTCATCTCCTGGATTCAAGCAATTGTCCTGCCTCAGCCTCCCAAGTAGCTGGGACTACAGGCATGTGCCACCACGCCTGGCTAATTTTTTGTATTTTTAGTAGAGACGGGGTTTCACCCGTCTAGACCATGTTAGCCAGGATGGTGTAGATCTCCTGACCTCGTGATCTGCCCGCCTCGGTCTCCCAAAGTGCTGGGATTACAGGCATGAGCCACCACGCCCAGCGACTCTTTATTGTTAATACAGCCATAACCAGAATAACACTTCTCTACTTGCTTAGTTATTCAAGGACTTCCTTTGCTTAACTTTGTACTTATAGTACATGTTAAGATTACAAAGTCAGGCCGGGCGCGGTGGCACAAGCCTGTAATCCCAGCACTTTGGGAGGCCAAGACAGGCAGATCACGAGGTCAGGAGATCGAGACCATCCTGGCTAACACGGTGAAACCCTGTGTCTACTAAAAAATACAAAAAAACTAGCTGGGCAAGGTGGCGGGCGCCTGTAGTCCCAGCTACTCGGGAGGCTGAGGCAGGAGAATGGCGTGAACCCGGGAGGCGGAGCTTGCAGTGAGCTGAGATCCGCCACTGCACTCCAGCCTGGGCGACAGAGCGAGACTCCGTCTCAAA